>NC_134814.1:23378629-23388629 GCF_046742065.1 Oratosquilla oratoria
TCTTTACACTCCAGTCTGTTAACTAAAAAGGGCCCTCTACCTTACTCCATTCCTTCATCCCTCAAGCAATTACTATCATTTAACGACGGGAATTGTGTGTTTACGAGCAATCCGAAACCCCCGCATGCTTGGCAACCACAAACAGAAGATTAAAAACCGGATCTATTTTAAAGCAAACAGCGTCACAGGTGAGGAGAGGCGGCGGCGGCGGCGGCGCGGCGGCTGAAAACAGGCACAAAAGGCGGCAACCGTTCACACTTACACAAAAGAAACAATGGCGATATGCGACAAACACATCAGCCACCATCAACAGGTCATGCACACTACCCTGTCTCTCTCTTTCTCTCTCTCTCTCTTTTCTTTCTCTCGCTCGCTCTCTCTCTCCTGTCCTCTCGAAAGCACTTCATCCTCATACTACACATGTAGTGTTTCCCTCTCTCTCTCTCTCTCCCCTCTCTCTTTCCCGTTCTCTCAAAAGCACTTTATCCTCAGACTATACCTACAGTCTTTCCCCCCCCCTCTCTCTCTCTTTCTCCCTTCTCCCGTCCTCTCAAAAGCACTTCATCCTCATACTACACATGGAGTATTTCCCTCCCTCTCTCTCTCGTTGCCGTCCTCTCAAAAGCACTTCATCCTCATACTACACATGGAGCATTTCCCTCCCTCTTTCTCTCTCTCTCTTTGCCGTCCTCTCAAAAGCACTTCATCCCCATACTACACATGGAGTATTTCCCTCCCTCCCTCTCTCTCTCTCTCTCTCTCTCTCTTTCCCGTCCTCTCAAAAGCACTTCATCCTCATACTATATCTGTAGTTTTCCCTCTCTCTCTCCCCTCTCCCGTCCTCTCAAAAGCACATCAGCCTCATACTATATCTGTAGTTTTCCCTCTCTCTCACTCTCGCTCTCTCTCTCTCTCTCTCGTCCTCTCAAAAGCACTTCAGCCTCATACTACACCTGGAGTCTTTCCCTAGTCTCGTTCACACGGGGCAAGTTGAGAGGTAAGTCAAGTGTGGAAGTTACCTGAACTGGAGAGGAAAGCGAAAAAGTCCATGTTCACACAGGCCAAGTCAGAGACAAGTGGCCTATGTGAACATGGACTTACTCGTTTCCTTCTCCAGTTCAAGTGACTTGCACACTTGACTTGCCCCGTGTAAACGAGGCTTTACAAGTCCGCACACCCTAAGGCAGGGGTCACACTGCCCGGCGTTGCCGTTACGGCTTGTTAGCGCCAGCGAAGTCTCCCTTAGGAGTCATTTGACTCCAAAGGTTATGAGAGTACCTTAACCAGGTGGGGGAGATGGTGGTCCTTATATTATCAAGGTCTGACTGTGGTCGTTATACACAGTTCTGGCTCCTGTCGCCAGGTGATTTTATTAAGCTAACAGAATTTGCCGCATCCGGCCGTGCCGCATAGTCTGACACACACTTGGACTGTCACATCAACTTTTCCGGAAAACTATCAACTTACACCGCTCGTCTTTGAACCCACGACTCCACGGCCTTGCTGTGGATGTGCTGTGTCTTGCTGCATCGCCTCTGACCCAGGGCAGTGGACGGGATGCAGGGATGACCCGTCATCTTGGCAGAGCCAAGAAAAGAGGGAGGGAGGGAGGGAGGGAGGGGTGGTGAAATGGGAGGAGTATATGGGGATGTGCTGTGTCTTGTTACATTGCTTCTGACCCAGGGCAGTGGACGGGATGCAGGGATGGCCCATCATCCAGGAGGTGCCAAGATGAAAGAGAGGGAGGAGGGTGGAGGGGAGTGGAATATATGGGGATGAAATGAGTGGGAGTGGATTTATGCCTTTGACTTTGGCTACCCCCCTTGTAAGGGGGAAAAAGGTGTTGGTATATGAACCCAGGATGCAACACTTCATCCCATACTATTCAACACTTTATGGAAGACTGTACTGTACGCAATTACGCACGTTAATAACACAACACATACTCTATAAGGCGGCGTTCCTCAACCTTATTGCTCTTGCGTAACCCTAAAATAAATTGCATGTCTCAAGGAACCCCCTGAGAGAGAGAGAAAAAAAAAAAAATCATTTTATTTTCATCGTAATAATAGATTAGATAGGATGATGTCTATATTACATTATTACAATAATCAAGAATATGACGTGCGTGTGCAATTCATCACGTATATGAAATTAAATAAAAATTCAGAAGTGCATTAGCTTATCTCACTTGTTCTCGCGGAACCCTTAGGGACCTTTTGCGGAACCTTAGGGTTCCGGGGAACCCTGGTTGAGAAACGATGCAATAAGGGACTGTTCGGCCAGACAGTCCAAGGAACATCAACTAAAGCTTATCTACTATCCATTTATACATGACATCCTAGGGTGGGGCAAACAAGGTCATCATATTAAGACAACAGGGCAGGACTCGCAGTAATGGACAAATTTAGATTTAAGGAAATAGGAAAGAATTGGTTTACTAATAGGGTGGTCAACGAATGGAATAGACTTAGTAACCATGTAGTAGTGAGCGCTGAAACTATCGGTTGTTTTAAGAAACGGTTAGACAACTTTATGTATGGGGATGACAGGTGGTAATGGACATGGAACTGCCTAGTGTAGGCCTTATGGTCTCTTGCGGTCTCCTTCATTCTTATGTTCGTAACCTCTTGCGAACAAAGGCCCAAACCCATTTCGACATGAACTTTTGTCCTTTGTAAATATATATATATATATATATATATATATATATATATACATATATATATACACCCGGCGTTGGACAGGGTGTGTATATATATATACAGGGTTGAGGAGCGCAAGGTCCGGGAGGGTGGCCGCCACGGGAGAGAGAGAGAGAAAGAGAGAGAGAGAGAGAGAGAGAGAGAGAGAGAGAGAGAGAGAACATATCATGCATACACATATACATACATATCGCGGAAAAGGTGTTTTACTTTTTTCAAACGTAAATGAAATTCTTACTATTTTGACCTTAATGTGAAAATATTTAAACCAGGGTATTAAATCAACATGAACATGGTACGTTTTTCAAATATTTAGTCAAATTTTGACTGAGACCTATAGATGCGTATTTCTTAAATCTATTCTTAACGTTACAATAACTGTCCTAAACAAGAGAATCATCCCTATTACAGATTTTAGTATTGTTGGTATCTGATTATGGGAGAAGTCACAGATAGACTGAATTTTTGAAACTAAAATATTTTTCTTTGTTCAAGTGGACTTAACCCTTGAATACGATGACGCCTACGTGGGCGTCATGAGGCGCGAATGAGTATATGTGGATACCAGCGTCGGCCTCCTCATTATATTTATTTTGTAGTTGTAGCAGAGTGCCCCTGTTGTGCTATGAACAGGCTTGATCACTTTTCCAGCGGTTACAAATATTCTGGGAGAAAGAAAACGAATATAACAGCTGTAGCTTCAACTGCAATTCTTCGACCTTAAACACATCAGAAACGCCAACACTTAGTGATTGACCTCCCACCTCCCTCCCTCCACTATTTTCCGCCGGTGACACAGAACCCATTCTATACGAATAAAACACAGACAAGAGTCCAAAATCTCTTCTCAATTGGATGTACGTGAAGGCCCGAGGACCTCTGGCGGTTACTGTGGGGCTCCGGATGTACAGCCAATGAAACTCGAGGAATGATGATGTAGAATGAATATGGCTCATATACAGACATCGCGTGTCTCTATACCCTCGGGTAGGACAATAGACAATGTGTGGCGTGTGTAACCAGTAAAATAAAAAATGCATAATGACACGATATGAAACACAGAATTAATGTATTACACGTGTACATAATTTATAATGTATAATACACAAGGTACAATATAATAATGTGAAACATGCAAGATATAATGTACAGTACATTATGTATGAGAAATCACATGAACTCGTAATTCTAAATATAAAGAAAAACCACCAAGGAAAATAATAAAATGATGACTGAGCGCTTTCGTCTATTTAGACATGTTCAGGGTATAGTACATTATATATAAGTAAAATGTAATATATTCAACACATGTCAAGTCATAGACAAAATATAACTGGATGGGGAAGAGGAGCAAGAGGAAGGGGAGGAAAAGGAGGGGGGGGTGCGGCACGAGGAGGAGGAGGAGGAAGTGGAAGAGAAGGATGACGAGGAAGATGAGAAAGAGGAGGAGGAAGAGGAGGAGTAAGAGGAGGAGGAAATATGGAACTGGTCTGGAGGTGAGGTAGTTGTGGTAGTTTGTCAATGTGATGTGTGGTGTTGGTGGTGGTAAGTACCGATGATTGTGCTGGTGATGGCTGTGATGGTGGTGGTGGCGATAGTGGTGGGGATGGTGGTGGTGATGGTGGTGATGTGCCCGGCTCGACACAATGGTGAAGGATCCTGTGTGAGGACTGCCGTACTGGGAACACAAAGAAGGATCAGGTGTTGGGATGGAGGTCACAATGGTGATACAATGTAGGATACTAAAAACCCGTTTGCTGTTGTTGATGGTGCAAGTGGAGAGTTCAACGTTGGTGGTGATAGTGGTGGTGGTTGTGGTGATAGTGATGGTGATAGTGGTGGTGGGAATGGTGATGGTAGTGGTGATGTTTCCTAAGTGTCACGTTATTAGTACCCATGAACTGCTAGTAACAATTTTGTTAATTTATTAATTTATTAATTTGATTAATGTTATTATTTATTATTATTATTTATTATTATTATTTATCATTTTATAAATTTTATTAATTTTATTAATTTATTAATTTTAACAATTTTGTTAATTTATTCTAGTTGCACCATCACCAGTAATTCCTGAGCTCACGAAAGGAAACGCTTCACTTCACTCGCCAACGCTAATCATAAGAACATTAGCATGGAGGTGACTGCAAGAGACCATAAGGCATACACCAGGAAGTCCCATATCCCTTACCACCTTTCATCCCTATCCATAAAGTTATCTAACCTTCTATTAATACAACCAATTGTCTCAACGCTCACATTACATGATTACTAAGTCTATTCCATTCGTTAACCACTCTGGTGGTACACCAATTCTTTCCTATTTCCTTCTTAAACCTAAATTAGTCCAATTCAAACCCATTACTGCGAGTCCTGCCCTGCTGTCTTAATATGATGACCTTGTCTGCACCACCCTTGTTAAAGCCCTTGACCCATTTGAATACCTCTATCAGATCACCCATGGTTTTTACGAGTAAGCTCTCAGGCAGTCACCCTTCTCATTCCAAACAGTTATAAGCAAGACCTGTCGATTTGCCCAAGCCATGAGCTCTCTGGGCGTCCGCTTCGTTCTTTACATCGAGGACTGTCTCTTCTGGAGGTCATCCTCCATATGAGGGTGACGTGAAACATGTCCATCATTGCTCATGACAACGCTGTTCTGCATGTAATGAGAGGTGAAACTTCAGCTGTTATGTCGCTGATGTCATCGTATGTGGCTATTGAGTCCTATTCTGGAGTTGCATATTCTGCCACACAGTTGTCACGGGGGTTGTTCCCTGGGAGGCCGGTCTCCCTCCACCGCTGGAGAAAAGAAAAGCGACAAAGAACCCCAAGGGCTGGAGGCTCTGGCTACTGAGAGATCGACCAACTGTATGTACCAGAGCAATCGAGCGATTGAACGATATCCAGACCCTAAGGAGATCAGAAATCCGCACCCGAGGACACCATCGTACAACATGTCAACATAACCGGCGTTGACATTCACCAATTATTCTGAAAACAGGAAATGACTGAATCTCAAGGACCAGCCTCTGGCTTGATACAGAGTCATTCCAACGACACACAATGACCCTACGAAGGAACTCACTACCAATGTCCCCCTCCTTTTTTTTTTTTTTTTTTTTTTTTTTCTGTGAGTAGTGCGCAGAAATTTGCTTGTGCACAAACTTTAATTACTCTGAAAAGTATGTGCACACCCATGCGAATCCCCATTGATCATTTAACCAAATACGCACAATTTGTAAGTTTGTATTACATACTACCTCCACCAAAGCAATTATTGGTTTGACGGTTGGCAAGTTGCCATATTTTTAGAGAAGTTATATAAGTTGATGTTCGGGTGGAACTTCTTTATTGAATGAATTTTAATATAATTTGAAAACCTTGTGTGCGCACATTTTCTTTCTTTATGTGCGCTAGTTGTAAAACGTGCGCGCGCACATGCACACAGCTTAGAGCAGCGTTTCTCAACCAGGGTTCCCCGGAACCCTAAGGTTCCGCAAAAGGTCCCTAAGGGTTCCGCGAGAACAAGTGAGATAAGCTAATGCACTTTTGATTTTTTATTTAATTTCATATACGTAATATAATTAAACACGCACGACGTATTCTTGGTTATTGTAATAATGTAATATAGACATCCTATCTAACCTATTATTACGATGAAAATAAAATGAGAAAGATATGGTATATGTATTTTTTTGGGGGGGGCAGGGGTTCCTTGAGACATGCAATTTATTTTAAAGGCTACACAAGGGTGAAAAGGTTGATGAACTCTGGCTTAGAGGGAACACTGGTTACTATCAAAGACTTCGAGACGCCCACTTCAAGTCAACATCCATTGTCCCTGTTTCACAGCCGTACAACAAAACACATAGCACAACGACTTGAAGATACTGATTTTAGCCCTCGTGCATAGATATAAGATCATAAGAACATAAGAATGAAGGAGACTACAAGAGACCATAAGGCCTACACTAGGCAGATCCATGTCTATTACCACCTGTCATCCCCGACAACGCCAGATACACCAGTTTTTCAAGGTCATACCAATTCTTCGAGGGATGACATGACATGACCCACCGCCGTCATGAATTACACTATCAGAATATGCGAAGCTTTTCAAGACCTTAATATGTATGAGAACCTAAGAATGAAGGAGACTGCAAGAGACCATAAGACCTACACTAGGCAGTTCCATGTCAATTACCATCTGCTATCCCCATCCATAAAGTTGTCTAACCGTTTCTTATAACAATCGATAGTTTCAGCGCCCACTACGTGATTAATAAGTCTATTCCATTCGTTGACCACCCTATTAGTAAACCAATTCTTGCCTATTTCCTTGTGTAATTACTGGTTTAATTCAATTTAAATGTTTCTTTTTATGATGTTATATTTCTTCATTCACTTTCCTCTTTCTTCTTCCTTAACCCATTAAACTCCGATGACAAGATGTCTTGTCATTTGGTCAAATAAAACAAAAAATCATAAAACACCAAAATGTTTGATCAAACACCAGAAAAATATGACGTCAGTCCTCGCTTAGCTCGCGAGCGAAGCGAGGACTGACGTCATATTTTTCTGGTGTTTGATCAAACATTTTGGTGTTTTATGATTTTTTGTTTTATTTGACCAAATGACAAGACATCTTGTCATCGGAGTTTAATGGGTTAAGTATGTCCATAACTTGCTTAGAAAGTAAATAATATTTCTGGATGGGATGAATTAAACTGGTAAAGAATTTTCTTCGTTTCTTCTTCACTAATTCTCTACAACGTTATTGTCTTAGGTACATCAGAGGATTCCCGCCTGGGATCCCCAATCCTCTCACTAAGCCACCTCTGTTCCGACGTCATTACTTAATTCATCCAATAATCTTGATTGTTACAAATAAGTGCCTCCCCCAAGGGCATGGCTTTTCTCCCATGTACCAATAAATGTTTTCTCCTCCTCCACCCTTCTCCAATCAGAAAGACTGTTACAACGTCTTAAGAAATACTGCTTACACAAGCAATCTCAACATCGAAGCGGAATGGCTTAGTTTACATATTGTCACATCAGCATTAAAATCTGTACCCTAGCAGTTGTTTATAAACTTTAAGACGGTGAGCGAGATTATGCAACTCCTTCGCTGCTTGTGTTTACCAAATATCTAACTCGTAAAAATGAAATTCTCGCCACCTACCCCTCTATCTACCTACTTGTCTACCTTTATCTACCAGCCTCTTACACCTTGTCAATGTATGCACTGATTCTGACCCGGGCAGTGGTCAGGAGACGGGGATGTCCCGTCATCCACGAGGAGCTAAGATGAAAGGGAGGAAAGGGTGCTGGATGGGAGTGGAATGGGTGGGAGTGGGCGCATGTCTTAGCTGCATACCTCCCTAATAAGGGGGAAGAGACCTTTTGGTATATAGATAGATACACCCAACTCAATCAATGCTGAAACCTTAGATAACTCGACGGGAATGTGGTTGATCCACGTGCCAGATCTTTGTTCAAATCCCGGTTCGAACACTCAAATGGATGCAAGTTCTATGGCTTCGTAAGTATATACGTCTACAAGTCGGGCTTGCCACGTGCATTATTCAGTCAATGCACACACACACACGTGGCGCAGTTGGTAGAGTTCTCGGCTGCCACTACGGAGGTCCGGGTTCGACTTCCGCCCACGGCTGAAAGAATTTCGGTATCGCTTCGCTGCGGGGTGTTACTCCAATTCTCGTCAACGGGGAGTTTGGGGTGTGCGTGTGTGTAAGGTCACAACATTACCCATAGATCGGTCGTATACGAGCTGAGCTCTCTTCCGGGAGGGAAATAGCTGTCGATCACGAGTCTAACACGTGATCCAAAGACCATGGTGAATCACACACACACACACACACACACACACACACACAAAGAAGAGAAAGGCGACCTGCTGACCATTTACAGAATCATGAAAGGCACAGAAATCCTTAATAGATAGGATTTATTAAACTGGGATAAGAGAAATACAGGAGGACATGGTAAGAAACTCAAAAAGAATAGTTATAGAAGAGACCTGAAAAAAAAAGTTTTCCACACAGAGTGGTGGACATCTGGAACAAACCGGATATAACAACAGTGTGTGCAAAAACTATACACGAATTTAAGAGCAAACTAAACACTGCGAGATACAAAGACGGGACACCACGAGCATAGCTCCCCTTCCCGTAAGATACAACTAGGTAAACACACACACGCGCGCACACACACACACACACACACACACACACACACACACAGATTATATTCACCTTTCTCCTACTTGCACAAATTATCTTTACACTAAAGCTTTCTGTGTATTTAGGTGTAGGCGTTACAATGGGAAATTACTAAAATCCCGGATACTGGTGGATATGGAGAACTGAGCATAATGTCGAGTGGTGGTGAATGGTGCTGGTAGTGGTGGTGGTGGCTGCTGTAGAATTAGAATTAGAACAATGTAAGGAGGGCAGGGAAGACAGTGGACTGAAATATATATATATATTATATACATACATACATATATATATATATATACAGTATATATATATATATATATATATATATGTATATATATATGGAAAGAGTGGTGTAGGTAAAGGTCCAGGAAGGAGGAGAGGTACTTTATTCTCTAATGTTTCGACAGAGTCTTTCTCTGAAGACGACCCTGTCGAAACGTTAGAGAATAAAGTACTTCTGCTCCTTCTTGGACTTTACCTACACCACTCTTTCCATACATTTGTCTTTTCTCTTGTCGAATATATATATATATACATATATATATATATACATATATATATATACATATATATATATATACATATATATAATATATATATATATATATATATATATGGAAAGAGTGGTGTAGGTAAAGTCCAGGAAGGAGCAGAAGTACTTTATTCTCTAACGTTTCGACAGTGTCTTTCTCTGAAGACGACCCTGTCGAAACGGTAGAGAATAAAGTACTTCTGCTCCTTCGTGGACTTTACCTACACCACTCTTTCCATACATTTGTCTTTTCTCTTGTCGAATATATATATATATATATATATATTATATATATATATATATATATATATATATATATATATATATATATATATATATATATATCAGAGGACAATGTATGTATGAGCATAAAAATAAGGGAAAATGCAAGAGACCATAACGCCTACACTAGACAGTTCCATGTCCCTTATCATTTATCCACAAGAATACAAGCGCTAAGAACATAAGAACAAAATAGTGAAGGAGACTGCCAGAGACCCTAAGGCCTAAACTAGACA
>NC_134814.1:23393629-23426129 GCF_046742065.1 Oratosquilla oratoria
TTTGAACCTGGCGTTTCATAGGAGGAGTATCTCTCCCCTTTACTCAGATTCAGGCTCATTCGACCGTTGAGAGTTCGTTAGTCAAAACGACTTCGGGTACAATATTCAAAATTTCAAATTTCCAAATATCAAATGATCTTTCCGTTATATACAAATAGCAAAGCTGAATGATACTAAGGGATTGTAAACCTAGACGAATGTTAGACATAATGTTGAAATGTTCTTAGAGAAGTCTAGATTTCTGTAAGCGAAGTCATATTCTAGTTACTGAGATGGACGTTGGTGGTAGGAAAAATAGCCCAGTGTGGCATTTGCTACAAAATCTGTAAAGATGTGGCCCAACACCAGCACGACGGAATAACGTGTTACTAAAACACTAACCTAATTATGGACCAAAAGGTCTCCTGTCGGCATGCTCCTCGTTTGTAATTCTTTGACTAGAACTTGACGACTTGGGGCTCGTTGACCTTTCCGCTTCTCACAGGTGTTCCTTTTTCGATACGAGGACACCTACGTAGGCGTCATGACGCGGGATTGGGTACACGAAGATGCCCTCGTCTTGATTATATTTATTTTGTAGTTGTAGCCGAGTAATCCCCGAATTCTGTGAACTGGTTTGATCACATTTTCTGTATTTATTATTACTCAGAGTGAAAGGGAACGAGTAGTATAGCAGTGACTTCATATCTTATATTTCATAACGCGAGAAGTGTGGTGCATCGTACATTAGGCATCCGATGCTGCGCGCGAGAATTTGATTAGTACTGAAGAGGTTATAGTAGTGCCCCAATATCAACAGATTCTTTGAGGGTATCCAAAAAGTCATCACGGAGGAAATATCATATCAATAATTTCGTTTCGAATTCCATTTCTGTCATCTTTTTACTGAAAATGAAAATAAAGAGCCCCAAGATTTTAGCTATTTGTTCAAAGAGGTCCTCTTTTCTCTCTCTCTCTTTCTCCATTTCAATAAAATAAATTAAAAGTTGAAAGTCAAGAGTACTAGGGTAATATCAGGTCAACTTGGTGTTGAGTTTTGAGGTATCAGGGTTGAAAAAAATTTAGGAACCACTGGCTTATCGAAACAAGACATAATATCATAAGAATGGAGGAGACTGCAAGAGACCATAAAGCCTACACCAGGCAGTTCCATGCCCACTACCACCAATCATCTCTATCCACAAAGTTATCTAATCTACTCTTAAAACAACCAATTGTTTCAGCGCTCACTAACTACTTTGTTACTAAGTCTATTCCATTCGTTAACCACTCTATTGGAAAAGCAACTCTCCCCTATTTCTTTCTCAAACCTAAATTCATCCAATTTAAATTCATTACTACGAGTCTTGCTCTGCTGTCTTACTATGATGACCTTGCCTGTATATCACCCTTGTTAAACCCATGTTTACTTGAGAACACGACGTCGTGTCGTGGACGGCGCACGGCGAAAAGTCGATCAGTGTGCAAGAAGCGACAAGGGTGAGGTTCTCTTCATGTCCTCCGTTCCTTCCTTCTTTCCGTCCCTCTTTCCCTCGGCCTGGGAGTGGATGACATCGCGGCCAATACGTCAGCCAGCCAGCCAATGAGAAAGAGGACGATTAAAAGGGGGCGACCTCCACCTGAATATTTGAAAAGATCAAAAGGGTTGCGACAGCCAAGCACACGGGGACGATGCGCGCGTGCATATGCACACACACACACACACACACACACACACACACACACACGCACGCACGCGCAAGCACGTACGAATACATATACTGTATACACGTACGTGCATGCACTCTCTATTTCTCGCGCGCGCGCGCACGCACACACATACATGCACACACATACACATACACAGACCCACATACATATACACAGACCCACATACACACATATACTCACACACACACACACATATATGCACACACACACACACACAGAGAGAGAGAGAGAGAGAGAGAGAGAGAGAGAGAGAGAAGCAATCTACTCGAATGGATGAAAAAAACTGAGGGAGGAAGGTACATGAGGACAGCAGTAAAGGATAAAACGTTAGGATGGAGATCAGTGACCAGTGGAGTACCACAAAGATCAATGATAGCACCAATAATGTCTCTTATCTATGTTAATGACATGGAAGATACAATAAGCAATAAGAACATAGGAATGAAGGAGACTGCAAAAGACCATGAGGCCTACACTAGACAGTTCCATGTCCATTACCACCTATCATCCCTATCCATAAAGTTGTCTAACCGTTTCGTAAAACAACCGATAGTTTCAGCGCTTACTACATGGTTACTAAGTCTATTCCATTCGTTGACCACCCTATTAGTAAACCAGTTTTTGCCTATTTACTTCTTAAATCTAAATCTGTCCAATTTAAATCCATTATTGCGAGTCCTGCTCTGTTGTCTTGATATGATGGTCTTGCTTGCGTCACCCTTGTTAAAACCTTATTACGAAGATGACTGTAAGCTATTTCAAAAAGACCTAGGCACTATTTTCGCAGGGATCTAAGAATGGAATCTTAATTTAAATAACAAAACACGCAAAGCACTGGAGATGGGCAACGGTTACACAAAACCGTCTTTGGAAATGAATCCGTTGCAATAAGGAGAAGAGGAGAAAGATTTGGGAATGTTGATAAAAACAACTTGACAAAGACGTCAGTAGGATTGTGGGATAGACATACGGACTGTTGCAGAGGAATAAAGGAGATCTTCAAATGTGCCCGAAGAGGCGAAGAAAAAACTCACAGAAACCCTGAACCGTCCAAAACGTATCAAGATCGGAATATGCGTCAGTGGTATGGTCCCCCACACAGAGTGAAGGACATAAGCAGGACCGAGAGAATACAAAGGTGAGCGACATAACTGTACACACACACACACACACACACACACACACATCACGCGGGCACATCCAGAGAACAGCCACGAAAATGACCCCAACACTTTCAAACCTGTCATATGAGGAGAGACTGGCCAAACTGAAATTACCGACTTTGGAACAAAGCAGAGAAAGAGGCGACCTGGTGACCATCTACAGACTCATGAAAGGCAGGGAAGTCCTTGATAGAGATGGTTTACTATATTGGGATTAGAGAAATACAAGGGGAAATGAAAAGAAACTATAAAAGAATATTTATAGAAGAGACCTGAAAAAAAGTTTTCCACACAGTGGTGGACATATGGAACAAACTGGATAAAGACAACAGTGTGTGCAAAAACTATACACGAATTTAAGAGCAAACTAGACACTGCGAGATACAAAGACGGGACACCACGAGCATAGCTCCCCTTCTTGTAAGATACAACTAGGTACATAAACACACATACACACACACACACACACACACACACACACACACACACACACACACACACACACACACACACTGTGTCTTCCTGGACCTACAGAAGGCATTTGATAAGGTACCACACAGAAAATTGCTATATAAACTGGAAACAATAGGAGGCATACATGGAAAACTATTGAACTGGATGGAGGACTTCCTACATGGAAGAAAAATGAGAGTAGTGCTCAGAGACAAATATTCAAAATGAGAAGAAATGAGTAGTGGCGTCCCACAGGGGTCAGTACTAGCTCCGATAATGTTTGCTATATATGTAAATGACATGGACGAAGGTAATGGAAGTTACATGAACTGCTTTGCGGATGACGCAAAGTTATTAAAGAGAATAAACTCCGAAATAGACTGTGACTCATTACAGAGTGATCTGAACAAAGTCTCGGAGTGGAGCAAGAGATGGGAGGTAGAATTCAACATAAAAAATGCAGTATATTTGAATTTGGAAAAAGCAAGAAGATAATATCAGGACAGTATAAAATTGACGGAAAAGAAGTAAAGAAAGTAAATTCTGAAAGGGACCTAGGAGTAATCATCACCAAAGACATGTCGCCAGATAAACATATAAATAAAATAGTCGGAGAAACATGAGGTGTGTTGAGATCAATAAAGATGGCCTTTAAATACCTGGATAAGGAAATGATCAAGAAAATATTACAAACACCGATAAGGCCAAAACTGGAATATGCAGCGCTGATATTGTCACCCAGTACAAAAAAGAATATAAGAAAATTAGAAAGAATATAACGAACAACGACAAAGATGGCCCCAACACTTTCAAACATGACATGTGAACAAAGAATTGCCGAACTGGAATTACCAACCCTGGAACAAAGAAGAGAACGAGAGGACCTACTAATCATTTACATAATTATGAAAGGAAAAGAACGCCTTGATAGAAAGGACTTATTAAAGTGGGATAGAGGAAAAACAAGAGGACATGCAATGAAATTCAAAAAGGATAACTACAGAAGAGACCTGAAAAAGAACAGCTTCCCACACAGTGATAGATATATGGAACAAACTGGATGAAGATATAGTGTGTGCAAACATAATACAAGAATTTAAGAACAAACTTGATACTGCGATATACAAAAACGGGTCACCACGAGCATAGCTCCCCTCCCCGAATAATACAACTAGGTAAATACACACACACACACACACACACAAACACACACAAGGGGCAGAGGATAAGAAAAGTACGACAGGAGAACACAGGGGCAAGGGGCAATTCAGGGACAGCTGAGGGACAAGGGTTGGCCACATGGATGGGAAGCGTGATAGGTAAAGAAATGCTCAAGGGGAACAAAGGACGGCGAAATGGGGACGGTGACGGCCCAGGGAAAGGGAAAAGACCTTCCATGAGGAATGCAGGAGGACATGGCTGCACAGATTGGGGGATGAGTAAAGGATGGGGGAGAGGGCAAACGAATGCCGAAGAGAAAAAAGAATAAGTCTTGATGGAAGTGTCCGCGGATTGAGGAGGAGGAGGAGGAAGAGGAGGAGGAGGAGGAGGAAGAGGAAGAGGGGGAGGAAGAGGAGGAGGAAGAGGAGGAGGAGGAAAAACACTTTGTAGAGGAACACGGGAAGGGCGAGGAGTGAGGCAGAGAGGGAGGAGAGAGGGGAAAGGTAGAGGGGCGCGGAGGAAGAGGAGGAGGAAGAGGAGGAGGGAGATAAACGGAAGGAGAAGGAAGGAAGGAAAGGGAAAGGGGGAGGAGAAAGGGGGTAGGAAAAGGGGAGAGGCAAGGGGAAGAGGGAAAGGGAAGAGGGAAGCGGAAGAGGGAAAAGGAAGAGGGAAGGGGGGAGAGGGAAGGGGGAGAGAGAAGGGGGAGAGGGAAAGGGAAGATGGGAAGGGGGAGAGGGAAGGGGAGAGAAGGAAGAGGAAAGAGGGAAGAGGAGAGAGGGAAGGGGGAGAGAGAAGGGGGGGAGGGAAGGGGAGAGAAGGAAGAGGAAAGAGGGAAGGGGAGAGAGGAAAGGGGAAGAGGAAAGCGTGAGAGGAAAGGGAGGAGAGGAGAGAGGAGGGAAGGGCGGAGAGAGAATGCAAGGATCAAATAGGAAGAGAAGGAAGGAGGGAAGTAAGAACAGGGGAAGAGGAGAAAGAGGAGGAGGAAGAGGAGGAAGAGGAGGAGGAGGAAGACGAGGAGGAGGAAGAGGAGGAGGAGGAAGAGGAGGAGGAGGAAGAGGAGGAGGAGGAAGAGGAGGAGGAATGAGTTACATGGAGGACAAACGAAGTGACAGACCTATTAGTCATTACAAGGCTGTTTTGGCACTTAACCTGTCATTAATACTTTTTTGTTAAGCTATCTTGAAAAAAATAATTCTAGTTGAGAGTTTGTAGCTAAATAAATGTCGACACATTGTGGAAGAAGGAGGCCAAAGGATAAACCCAACAATATTGGCAAGTGAATTTTTCTTTATTATTTTATCTATTTGTTATTGTCTGTTTATCATTATTCACTCGGTTATTATTACTATTTATCCATTACTATTTACCTATTTATTATTTAACTTTACATGTTTATTCATTTTATTATTATCTATATTATCATTTCTTTATTTATTCATTGATAATTTTTCGCATCCGACCTAGTTATGGACCAAAAGGTCTCCTGTTCTCCTCCTTTGTAATCCTTTGAAAGGAGTCGTAGTTAGAATCAGATTACTCCGTTACTCAAGACTCCACATCCTCTGATGACGTAGTTACTCCAGACTCCTTCCAGGAGTGACTCCCCGACCGTGAGTCTCCATGTGGTGCCAGTTCGACCTTTCCGGTACGATGACGCCTACGTAGGCGTCATGAGGCGAGAGTGAGTATACGAGGATGACGGCGTCGGCGTCTTGATTATATATATATATATATATATATATATATATATATATATATTGTAGTTGTACACGAGTTACTCCCCGGATTCCGTGAACTGGTTTGATCACGTCTTCTGTGTTTATCATTACTCAGAGTAAAAGAGAACGAGTAATACATCAGGGACTTTATAATGCCAGTTGTGTGATGCATCGTACATATGGCAGCCGATGCTGCGTGCGAGAATTCGACTCGTACTGAAGTGGTTAAGATAGCCAATGCAAACGTGAATCTGAATTGGGAATAAGGTAATCCTTGGTTAGGTCTTCCTTGTTCATTCTTTCCATGTGCCCAAACCATCTAAACATTCCCTAAATGGACACGGAACTGCCTAGTGTAGGCCTTACGGTCTCTTGCAGTCTCCTTCATTCGTATGTTCCCTGGCTCACTCTAACCAACCGCTTCTTCCCACGCCTATTTTCTGCCTGACCTCCATAATTTTCAATATCTGGTTTTGAAACAAATTTTCTCGGAAAACAAAAAATCATCTCAAAGACATTCACTCTATCCCCCTCCGTGTTTCCAGTCTGCTGAAGACAGGAGGAAATAAGTAAATAACATGAAAATAAGAAAAACCTTTATTACATACCTGTGAGTGGCAGACCAACGCATCTGTATATATTATTTAGCAAGTGCCTGGCATTTACATATAGGTGATGTTCGGAGTCTGTGTCAAATGGATTATGGATCTCCCTGAAATTGGACCTGGGGTCCATTTTCTATCGCGGAAAATTGGTCCTACTATAGAAAATGGACCCCCACAAAATAAACGGAATAAATTCATCGTCATTAGGTTAGGCTAATACATGGGCGTCCGCACTGGTGCTGGTGGGGGGTGGGGTATTTGCCCCCCTTGGAATTTACAGAAAATAAATACGAAGAAAATACAATACGAAAAAAAATTACATGGAAAATGCAAAATGCGTAAAATACCACGTACATGTATCAACTATTTATTACCGTAACTTAAAGTATCTTGATATAACCTTATACCATTAACCATATATATCTTTAATTTTCCTACAAAAATTCCTGATAAGGTATTTCAATAAACAATACCTATGAATAAGTAGTTTTGACAAGCACAGTTTCATTTTTCCAGAGCTTTGAACATGGTCTTGCTCTGCCTCCACTCGTGTATTTTACAATTCCACCTTTCCACGCCTGCCCACCTTCCGTTTTCTTTCACGCAGACACAACCTCGATGCCCACTGGGACGGAGACAGAGTTAACCCAGATGGGTTTTATAAGATAAACTATCTTATTTGACGCCTCATTTTTTGTGTCCAGCACACACACACACACACACTTTATTTATATTTATATGGAATTATATATTTGATCTATCGATATCTTAAAATTTGGCTAACTTAATAGAAAATGGGTTGGGGGCGAATGATAGAATTATACTTTCCACGCATGTAAATCCAGATACTAGTACTTTGAATGATTTTATTATTCTTTATCAAATAATGATTTTTGAGCAGCCGAATTCACACCCCTTTTGTATCCTTCCCACGCCTACCTGGGAGGGGTGGGCGGCATCGCACGCCCTCTAGTTAGGGCGTGCGATGCCACCCAACCCTTTTTTCAGGCGACCCCCAATATGATCCTCATGATACGATCGCGACCCCCTAATCTATTTGTATATGTGTTAATAAATATGACTTGTTGTTGACTGTAAAATGTAGGGGACAAGCATAATAAACATATGTATGAGAAAGGTAATGTAATGTTATAAAAAGACAAAGATAACATCATTTCAGTTTTATTATTGCAATATGAATTTAAAAAATTAGCATACAAAATGTCTTGGCGACCCTAGGAAAAACGCTTGGGAACCCCAGGATTGGGAAACGGTGTCCTAATAGGAGAGGTCGAAGCGTACGCACAAGGTCCAATGAAGGGAGATTTCCATAGAAAGTATGCAGCTAGTACGCATCGGGAAAAATCTCTTTCACCCGTACATGCTTATATACTATCTTATCATCTGCCGCCAGACGATTTTAATCAGCTGATGGAGAGAACCGATGGTAATGGCAGGGATCATTATATTTATTTATTTTCTGGAAAGATCCAGGTGATTTTATTCAGCAGTGAGAACAAACTTTTCAATGTTTATGGGATACATATCGGAAGTAAATGATGATCACTTTTTAGTTAAATTGTACTATGTACGTTTCGAAAATAACATTAAACTCATCACCAAAGACAAATGCGTCAACGAAGAAAACAAACGAAACAGGTCTGATTATTGCCATAAAATGATTCCAGACACATTGACATTCTTGGATTTATGCTTTGAAATCTTGCATGTCGTCGGTTTTGTCGTCGATGTTGTCGTCGTCGTCATCATCGTCGTCGTCGTCGTCGTTTTCTTCCTCCTCATTCCCCTCAAACCATTACTCAACATGAGTTCTGGACGCACAGGCAAGCGTTTCGCCTTCTGGAAGTCGTAATTTCGTCTTCTTTCATAAAGACTGATGGTTGTATAGGAAGCGAGCGTAATTGTGGCCACGGTTTGATCACCGACTTGAACGTGGTCAATTATCGCCCCCGGGGAGTTGAATTACCCGCTGATTTCTCCGCAAAAAGGCAAATTGGAGTTTCGTCTTCACATAAGCCACAAATGCCAATGCTTCGTCATACGTTCACATAAACATATACGTATATATATGTACACCCACACCCTCAAACATATATATATATATATATATATATATATATATATATATATATATATATATATATATATATATATATGGAATAAACTCTCCTACTGGGATTCGAACCCTCTCCTGAGCGGCTTGCTTATTATAAGACGAAGGTCGTACCGTCATGCCGCGACGATCCTTCATAATGGAACGACTTATATCACCTAGTCGTTCCACCAAGGGCACACGCGCAGGCACGGCATGTACTGTGTATATATATATATATATATAAATATATATGTATATATATATATGTATATTTATATATATATATATATTGATAAGTATTTTAGACAAATTATTTGGATGATGGAGAACATATATACAGGGGAAGGCTCGGAACCCTATACTCTAACGTTTCGTTCGCGTAGAACGAAACGTTAGAAGTTCTACGCGAACGAAACGTTAGAGTGTATAGGGTTCCGAGCCTTCCCCTGTATATATGTTCTCCATCATCCAAATGATATACATATATATATATATATATATACTTATATATATATATACATATATATATATACATATATATACATATATATATATTCTTGTAGACACATGAAATTAAAAGATACTTCTGTTTCTGGGTTGTTTAACTTATCTATAGAATTTTTATACCTCTGCTCGTTTACGATGTTGGTTTGGTAGACTGCCGAGTAGGCATCCATCTGTAAGTTGATGCAACGTTTCCGTCCTCTCTCGAGCCATCTTCAGGCTGAATGGTTTGAGTATGTATTATCGTGTTTATATACTTGTTTGTTACCGTTTGATTTGTGGCTAACCAAAGACGATTCTCTTCATGTTCAGAATCATCCATGTTCCTATCTATCTAGATACTAAAGGTTTCTTCCCCCTTATGAGGGGGGTAGCCAAATCAAGGCACGCGTCCACTCCCACCCAATCCACTCCCATTCACCTCCCATATGTTTCTCACCTTACTCCTTCACATCGAAAGCTCACCCCTTTCATCCTACTTATCTATCTATATACCAAGGGCCTCTTACAAAGAAAGATTACAATGGAGGAGCATGCCGGCAGGAGACTTTTTGGTCCATAACTAGGTAGGATGCGAAAAAAAAATTAGATTATAATAATGATAAATAAATAAGTAAATAGATAGATAAGAGTTATAATAACACAAATAATTATGAATAAAATAACTAACTAAATAAAGTTAAATAAAAACAAACATGTAAATAGTAAATAATAATAAATTTACAGATAAATAATAATCAAGCAAATAATACTAATAAGAATGGTAGCCAAGACAAGGCACGCGTCCACTCCAATCCACTCCACTCGCATCCACCACACCCTTTCCTCCCTCTGATCTTAGCTCCTCGTGGATGACGGGTCATCCCTGTCTCCCGTCTACTGCCCTGGGTCAGAAGCAATGCAGCAAGGCACAGCACAACCACAGAAGGGCCGCTTCAATTACATGGCGACCTTTCCTACTCGTCCCTTCATGCGAACAAAATAGACATCGTAGGGGATAACCTCATCTAGTTGCGTCAAACTTTCATCCACACACAACCCTCTACCTAAAATAATCAAGAAGAAGAAGAAGAAGAAGAAGAAGAAGAAGAAGAAGAAGAAGAAGAAGAAGAAGAAGAAGAAGAAGAAGAAAAAGAAGAAGAAGAAGAAGAAGAAGAAGAATTATTAATAATAATAATAATAATAATAATAATAATAATAATAATAATAACAATAATAATAATAAATAATAATAATAACTCGATTAACCCCTTTTTGGTCACGTGGTCACTGTAATCATTCTTTCTCTCTACCACCCGACGGTGATCTGACTTTGTTTCAAAGAAAAACCATTTTCTTAAGGGATTGGCTGGGAGGGTGCTTGGGAGGGCCGCCTGGGTTCAGAGAAAAGAACTTGTCAGAGAGAACGTCACTGAGGAGACAGAAATCTTTATTCACTCATGAAACAGAGCAGACTGCAACTGGAGATGGAAGGAAGAAGAGGAGGTGGAGGAGGAAGAGAAGGGAGGAGCAGAAGGAGGGGGATATTGGGAAGAAGGAAAAAGAGGAAGAGGAAGCGAATGAGGAGGAGGACAAAGAGGAGGGGAAGGAGAATAAGGAAGAGAAATGGGAGGAGGAAGGATGGGGAAAAGAGGGAGTCGAAGGAAAAGGAGGAAGAGGAGGATGGGGAAGGTTGGAGAAAGGAGAATGAGGGTATGGGATGGAGGAAAGGGGGGAGGGGTGAGGATAGGATGAGGGCAAGTACGAGGGTAAGGGGTGAGCGGTAGGGAGAGGGAGAGGAAAAGGAGGAGGGGGAAGTGAAGAGGAAGGGGAAAGGAGAAAGAGAGAGAGAGAGAGAGAATGAGAGGGGGGAAGGAGAGGAAGAGAGAATGAGAGGGGGGAAGGAGAGGAAGAGAGAGGGAGAGGGGGAAGGGAGATAGAGTAGGAGGAGAGGAAGAAAGGGAGAGGAAGAGAGAGGGAGGGGGCGAGGGAGAGGAGGAGAAAGAGAGGGAGAGAGAGAGAGAAGGAGGGGGAAGCGGAGGGGAGGCGGAGAGAGAGAGAGAGAGAGAGAGAGAGAGAGAGAGAGAGAGAGAGAGGTGAAGGAGGCGGAAGGGAAAAGGAGAGAGAGAGAGAAAGAGAGAGAGAGAGAGAGAGAGAGAGAGAGAGAGAGAGAGAGAGAGAGAGAGAGAGAGAGAGAGAGGGAGAGGAAGCGGAGGGGAGGCGGACAGGAAGGAGAGAGAGAGAGAGAGAGAGAGAGAGAGAGAGAGAGAGAGAGAGAGAGAGAGAGAGAGAGAGAGAGAGAAAGAGAGAGAGAGAGAGAGGGAGGGGGGAAGCGGAGGGGAGGCGGACAGGAAGGAGAGAGAGAGAGAGAGAGAGACAGAGAGAGAGAGAGAGAGAGACAGAGAGAGAGAGAGAGAGAGAGAGAGAGAGAGAGGGGGGGGAAGCGGAGGGGAGGCGGACAGGAAGGAGAGAGAGAGAGAGAGAGAGAGAGAGAGAGAGAGAGAGAGAGAGAATTGGAAGGCTCTTTGTCACTTGAAATGCATAACTTGAGCTACAGCATTTTATATATTTCCATACATATCCCCTTTCGAAATAGAGGCGTATACTTGGTCAAGTGAACACAAAATAGAGATGTGTGAAAGGTTTCGTGGCAATTTCATCATAGCTAGTGTCTTATGGGGTTATCACGATGGGCTATTTTTCCTCCGACATCCTACCTCCAACCTCCACTTGAATAAATAGAATATGACTTCTCTTACAGAAATCTAGACTTCTTTAAGAACATGTCAACAGTATGTCTAAGATTCGTATAGGTTTGCAATTTTTTAGTTCATCATTCAGCTTTGCTATATGTATATGACGGAAAGATATTTTGATATTTGGAAATTTGAATATTGTAACCGAAGTCGTTTTGACTCCAACGAATTCTCAACGGTCGACGTTGATGAACCCCGTGGAACCCCAGAGGGCGTCCCGTTCTTCGTCTTCTCTATCGAGGGTTGTCTCTTGTGGAGACAACGCTGAGTAGGATCACCATCAGGGAAACGTGCCATATGATGCCCATATAGCCGGAGATGACTTTCGCGAATTATATTAGTATTTGGCCTTCACTGAGCCTCACTGTAGTCTCTGGTTTAATATAAAATCATTCCAGTCACACCCCAAGATTCTCCTAAGACTCTAGGTACCAAAGATATCGAGACGCCTTCTTTACGTCAACATTCAATGTTCACGTTTCGCGTCCGTACAGCAAGATAGGAAGCACAAGTGACTTGAAAACTTTGTGAACTTCCTCTATCTTAGATCTCCTGCATGACCCAACCACTGTTATGCACTACACTACCAAGGTATGTGAAACTTTCCAAGACATCATTGTCTTCGTCTAATGCATGGGCAGACTGAACTGTGTCATCCAGTAAGCCCCCAAACTCCTGGGCCTTGGTCTTGGTCCAAGAGACCTCTAGACCATGCGGTCTCGCCTCTCTGTGCATTGACTCGAGGGCTGAAAGCAGGATCTCCCACAACTCCGCAAGAAGAACATCATCAGCAAACACATGGTCAGTGACCTTGGTATTGCCAATAGATGCTCCGCAACGACGTTGATCGACAACTCTTTCCAATGCCCAGGCCATGCAGGTCTTGCAAAGTGCTGGCGAGAAGAGACACCCTTATCTCACTACTAAATCAAAAGGCCCGTGGGAGCCTATACGTACTTCATGGTCAGCTCTGTAGGTGCCAGTAACCACATTAAAGTTTCCCAAAACAATAAATGTGTCTTGTGACGGGCACTGGTTAACTATAGATTCAAGCCTGGCATAGAACATCATTTCCTTATGTTCACACGCCTCAGTGGGAGCATATACTGCAATAAGAGGGATGAAGCCCAAGGTGTGCTTCAGCCTCACTAGCACCATACGCTTATCAACAGGAGCAACCTTTATAACGGTGTGCTGTAGTCGGCTAGATATGCCTACAGCTACTCCTGCGAGGTGGGACCCATAAGTACGATCCGACCACAAGTAAGTGTAACCCTCACTACTGATCTCGCCGCTGCCTTGTCTTCTCACCTCTGAGAGAAACATTATATACAATCTAAGATTCCTGAGCTCTGTCGATAGAAAGGGTAGTCGATCGTCCTGGGAGAAAGAGTATTCCAGACGCCCACACGGAGAGCCACAATTTTCTACAATTAGCTCTCCCAAACCGCCCACTCCACCCACAACCGAGACCAACGAGTGGAGATTAGGATTTTGGTATACATATTAACCCACTAGTCCCAGGGACCATGGGAAAGTATACGGATCCACAATCTTGACACAAGTTTATGACAGCTGCGGACCGTGCGGTGTTGGGCCAGGCGGTAGATACTTGACTCAGGTCATGTTTAGTCCAAAGGTTCTAGTTAGGCAACCGAACATATCTGCCTCTCCGAGCCTGAATAGAAGACCAAAAAGGCGTGTTGCTAGTCCCAGGAGGGTCACCTCAGTGCAACCATAGCACTGGGACACCACTCAGCCTCCATGACTCCCGTCTCCAGGTCCTGCAGGAATGCCACGCACAACAAACATGTGGGTTAGTGACCCATAACGGGTATGGCCATTTACTCAGAGAGTTTATTTACCCTTTGGATGGTTTTCTTTTTCCTCCTGGATGTACAACACGCCCTCCTCACTGGCGGGAAGCCGATCTAGTCGCCGACAATCCGACCATGCGATAGGTAGTACTGGGTTACATGGTGCCAATAGAAAAACAGCTGTTTCACCCGAGCTAGTATGGGATCAGTATTAAGGGCCTCTTCCAGTATCTAATCCTTTTAATATCATAATACATTTATTCTAATGTTGCTCTAAATAACGTCAGATTAATCCGAGCCCTTCACTGTTATCGACGACCAGTATATTTGGCTAAACGGATAAACCTCTCACTGACCATCAATTTAAAAATAAGGTCTAGCTCCCACCAAACAAGTCTATTCAGTCATGGAGCTGTCCCAGGCCTGGGCGGGACCTCAGGCCATTCCGACCACGAGTTTTGTTCTACCATCCATCAGGCTATGTTCATCGCCGTCACCAGCCCCGTGGCATCGAGAGGACGCCACGGGGGCAGATCATGGTGACCTTTTCTGTAAGGGATGACACTTGTCTTCTTATTCTGATACACTTTCGGGAGTAAAGGCGGCGAGACATGATTCCTCTTGGGATGGCACTCAAGGCATTATCACACTGGGCTATTTTTCCTCCGACGGTTGGAGCAGATTTGCAGCCCACAGCTTTCGGAGAGGAATCTGATCTGCTGGAGGAAAAAAAATCCTCCAACATATCACATGATATTCTATGTATCTTTGTCGAGAATAAAAAATAGCTTGCCATAGTTATTTTACGATCGAAAAAATTTCTGGAGGTGGGCGGTACCGCCGATTAATTGGAGATTGGAGAAAACTAGCCCAGTGTGATAGCCCCTTTACCCACACCTTCCAACGCTGGTTCAGCCCAGCACTGTTCGCCCTTGGGTGGAGCTCGGTTCTGTGCACCTCCCGTTCATCCTCCCGACGCAGGCGACACAGGCGTCAAGCGACACAGGCGACGCAGCACAGACTTTCTGTTGCTGAATTGAAGTAAAATTTGAACTTCTCACTTAAAATGCTGAGGTAGTACATCTAGAAGTATTTGAAGTGAGAGAAGTTTAAACTGTACTTCAATTCAGCAACAGGAAGTCTGCCTTTGCTCTGTGCTGCGTCACCAGTGCCGTCTGCGTCACCTGTGTCGCCTGTGTCACCTACGTCGCCTGCGTCTCAGTTTACGTTTTTGGCTTAGATTTTGTTTGATGTTATTTATCCAAGTTCTTTGGGGTTATCCTACTGCTGTTCTTGAGGTCAGCACTGCACGCGGTAATAGTAACATTACGAGTGTTTGCTCTCTACCACTCAAGCCGTTTTGCAATGCCAATGGCAACAAGTGCCTGACATGTTCGTGAGTAAACCGAGTCTCGAAGTCATCAAATATTCCCCAGGTTGCCGGTGCCATGGTTATCTGTCCCTACTACCTTCTAACAGTCTAGTGTTTTATTCAGAGTAAAAACAATGAAGGGGGCGGAAAAGTACAAATACAGAAGAGAAAGACAATTAGACAGACAGACAGACGGAGAGAAAGCTAGAGAGAGAGAGAGAGAGAGAGAGAGAGAGAGAGAAATAGAGAGTGATAGAGAGAGATGTAGACAGAGGTAAAGAGATATATAGAGAGATAGATATAGATAGAGGATGTAGGGAGAGGCAAAGAGAGACAGTGAGAGAGAGAAGTAGAGAGTGATAGAGAGGTAAAGATGGAAAAGAGATAGAGAGAGAGAATAGGTAAAGAGAGATAGAGAAGGAAAGAGATGTAGATATAGATAGACAGAGAGAGAGAGAGAGAGAGAGAGAGAGAGAGAGAGAGAGAGAGAGAGAGACATTGTCAGAGTGTGCGTGACTCTGCTTCTAGTTTGGACAGGTCGGTTTTGTGGGGAATAAAGTGTTCTATTCAGACTCTAGATGACTTTTAAATATTCATAACTCCAATAGCTTTCCATAATTGCAGTCCGTTTTAATACGATCACCAGGTCCATTTCTACATTATTCTGAATGCTGCTAGAGTATTTAGTTCCTTCCAAATTCAAAGCTTTGATTAATTATCACATCCGCAGTTATATGAGCAACAATCTCAATAAGCCCAGCGACTTCATTCAATCCATAGAAGGAACTCGGTAATCACTATGTTTCGGGTTTTAATTGACACCAAGCTTTCCACACTATGGTACGATGACGCCTACGGAGGCGTCATAAAGCGCAAGTGGGTACACGAGAATGCCGACGTCGGCGTCTTGATTATATATATATATATATATATATATATATATATATATATTATATATACACATATATACATACATATACATATATATATACATATATATATATATATATATATATACATATATGTATTGTAGTTGTACAAGAGTTACCCCCGGATTCTGTGAACTGGTTTTCTGAGTAAAAGAGAACGAACAATACAGCGGTGATTTTATATTTTATGATGCGAGAAGTGTGATGCATCGTACATATGGCAGTCGATGTTGCGCGCGAGAATTTGAGTCGTATTTAAGTGGTTCAAAACATGTTCCTTCAAGGCCGTAAAGAACAAGTTTGGCAAAGAATACAGACAAGGTCATCATATTAAGACAGCAGGGCAGGACTCGTAGTAATGGATTTCAATAGGACAAATTTACATTTAAGAGGGAAATGGGCAAGAACTGGTTTACCAACAAAAGGGTTAACGAATGGAATAGACTGGGTAACCATGTAGTTAGTGAGCGCTGAAACTATCGGTTGTTCTAAGAGGCTAGATAACTTGATGGATGGGGATGACAGGTGGTAATGGACATGGAACTGCCTAGTGTCGGCCTTATGGTCTCTTGCAGTCTCCTTTACTCTTATGTTCTTATGTTTCGGATTGCAAACGGTCTCTTTTACTGATTTTTTTTTCAGCAAAGACCAGGGAATGATAGATGGTAAGAGACATGGAACTGCCTAGTGTCGGTCTTATGGTCTCTTGCAGTCTCCTTCATTCTTATGCTCTTATGATTCGCATTGCAAACGGTCTCTCTCTCTCTCTTTTTTTGTATTTTTTTTTTTTTTTTTGTCAGCTAAGACCAACCTTTTTAAAAGCAACCATTTATCTATCGGGACTACAGGTATTGCTGTCTGACAAGAAGAGCCTTCGGTACAATACATGAAGTATCATACTACACGAGACAAAAACTTTTTCTCAGTATCCCCTGAACTTGATAGTGTGTTGGTGGTGTAACAATAAGCATCCCGGTCTCGCATTCGCTGAATTGTGGGTTCGAATCCCACACTCCTCTCCGATTCCCAGCAGGGACTGTTGTTTATTAGCTCTTCTACCCACCCACCCCCAAAAAAATGCTACAAAAACATCTACGTGTGTTGCTCTCGCATTCGCTTAGTTGTGGATTCGAATCCCGCACTCCTCTCCAATTCCCAGCAGTCCAAACGCGATGGGTAATGGTGACGGCTTCGACTGCAACTACTAAGCGCCTCCTGGCGTAGGCTCCTTACCTTCTTCTGCCCTTTCGATTATTTAAGTGCGACATTAATTCAAATTAAGCAATTCTGACCACTCAGGAGATTGTAATTCCTTTGCACGGGTGCCGAGTGATTTGGCACAACTGGAGAAAAAAAAAAAAAAAAAAAAAAAAAAAAAAAAAAATATTCGATTCGAGAATGAAATCATCTCAATCCCCACTTCGATTCCCAGCAGTAACTGTTACCTTCCCTCAACAGTCCATAAAGTCCATAGGGCAAAGGTGACGGCTTCGGCCGCAGATACGTTTGTGCAAGACGAGGAAGACCTTGGTCTTAACGGAGTCTTCCTTCAGGTTCGAATCCCGCACCCCAGATGTACACCAGCCCTTCTTTCCTAGACACAGATGTAACCTTTACGTACCCTAGCCCCACCTCGGTTATACTAAATATTAATAACAAACCTATCTATCTACAAGAGCCGGCCAACGCATCGCCTGGTCGCTGTCGCAATGATGATTGCAACATTAGAGCACCGCCTAATGCACGCACTTGCAATGTCAACATCACCTGATGCACATATCAACAAGTCCGCATCAGCATTTGTGGTTGTCCGCTACCCGGACGACTACCAGAGCGAGTATGCGCTCACCAGCCAGTCTGTATCCTGCATGGCTCCACGACGGAGTCCTTGCAGATCATAGTCTATTTGTAAATATACAGTGTTTCTTGAAAAGGAGATCTATTACACTCCATTGTGTATACACAGGTACTACTCTTTGTCTATGGCGCCAATACTAGATTCTTCTCTTCGTTTTGACTCTTGTTAGATACTTCATTCGGCTTAGGAATGCCTTACTCACAGACAACGTCCCCTCTACGCTGTGCGCACATATGTTTTACAACTAGCTCACATATGTTTTACAACTAGCGCACATAAAGAAAAAAATATACACACATAAAGTTTTCAATTATATAAAAAAAATCCATTCAATAAAAGAACGTCCACCCAAACATCACCTTATAAATTCTCTATAAATATGGTAACTTGCCAACCGTCAAACCAATAATGTGTTGTTTTTTTCTCTTCTAACTCTAGCGCTCCCATTGCAAACGAGATTACTTTGCCGCTATGGGTCCGCACATACTTTCCAGAGAAGGCAAAGTTCGCATACAAGCAAATTTCTGCACACACTCACAGCAAAGAAGAGGGAACATTGCTCACAGGGTTGCCTCCTCACGAGACAAGCCTCGATGGAGGAGGAGGAGAAGGGGACGTCCACATATTTCATGACTGGGACAATTTGATCGAACCTGTCCAGAGTTGTCTGGAGTGGGATGGAGGGAGGGGTGTCTGCATGGAAGCTCGTTCTCGAAGAGACCCACGTGGGGACTGACGCCGGAGTGTGAGTGAAGTAACGCGTCCCCTGGCGTATGCACCCCAACTGATGATGATGACGGTGCAGTGGTATCACTCACGACTGGTAGTCCAGCGGTCCGAGTTCGATTCCCGTCCAAGGCTGAAGTATTTTCTGCATTACTGCACTGCAAGCCGACACTCCAACTCTCGTGGGCAAGGAGTTGGTTTTGTGTGTGTGTGTGTGTGTGTGTGTGTGTGTGTGTGTGTGTGTGTGTGTGTGTGTGTGTGTGTGTGTGTGTGTGTGTGTGTGTGTGTGTGTGTGTGTGCGTGCGTGTGTAAAGCCACAGCATTATCCATAGATCGAGCAATATATTATAAGCTCTGAGCTCTCATCCAAGAGGGTAATAGCTGTCGATCACGAGTCCAGTACGTGATCCAAGACCATGGTGAGTGAGGCACAATTTAGAGTTTGTTTTGTGACATACGCCTCTCCAGAATAAAACTGGATTTCAGAAAAAACAAAATCGAATCGCTTCATGCAGAGAGAATGACGAAAAGACTCTTACATGTCGGGGCGGAGTTCCCAAAGCAGATGACAACGAAGTCACCCGTGGCGTGGGAAGATCCCATTATGATGCGTAATATTTCGGTGTCTAAATCACACACACACACACACACACACACACACACACACACACACACACACACACACACACACTTCTAAATTACGGCCAAAATAATGAGGAGTTAATATGTCCTCGGGGAATGAGTAGTTGCTAAACTTACCTAAGGCCATGAAGTCGCCGCGGTCGGGTCCACAGCTCGGCCCGATACGGTTTGTCTCTCTCTCTCTCTCTCTCTACCTTTGGAGAAAGTCTCTCTCTCTCTCTCTCTCTTTCTCTCTCTCTCTACCTTTACGCCTCTTTTGTGTGACGGATGTAGTTACCTGTTGCAACGTACAGTATACGACATACACCGATACATAACACAGATGCAAGTCACAGTCACGAATCTTTTCTTTGTTGGCTGAGGTGGGTCGCTATTCATATTCTGAACTAAACAGCCAGCCGGAGCAACCAGGTCATAATACTGTTCGATGTCAATGGTTATTTTCGCAGGCGTACTTCTGCTGTACCTCGTGTATGCATCCCACGCACCTTTCCAGCCGCATAGCACCACATCCTCTCCTCCTCCTCCTCTTCTTCTTCCTCCTCCTAGTCCCCCACCACTATCCTACTCTCACCTACAACCCACACACCTCTCTAAGTTCAGATCTCCCGATCTCACCAACATCCTTGATAACCCATCATGTCTCACGTACCCTCAAGCCTTCCTCCTCCCCTCCTCCTCCTCCTCCTCCTCCTCACTTTCAACCTCAACCCCATCAATAATCCAGTTGATTGGTCAATATATATTGATTTCTCCTGTTCTTCCCAATTTCCTTAAGACCTCATCCACTTCAACAATCCAGTTGCTTGGTCAATATATATTTCTTTCTCCTTCTGTTCTTCCCACTCACTCTCAATCTCCTCAAGACCTCCACCACTTCAGCAATCCAGTTGAACTACGGAATGTTGATTGTGTTGCATCAATGTGAGAAAGTGTCTGTATCTCAAAGTAGTGAAGAGAGGAAACTACTCATCGGTTGTCAACTCCCTATGTGCGAAAAGTGCAAGAAATACACTTGAAATTGATCAAGATTGATCTCGGGGTCAATCCGGGGATCGAGTACCAACCCCTCAGGACTGCAACCTCCTGATGGAGGGTTAAAGGGGTTTTAAAAACGAGAGAGTTTGTTGCACATTTTGGTTACCTGCCGCTGATCCCCCGGGTTCAGGTACCAAAAGAGACTCGCGTATTTTCCAGCTGGGTCGATAGTAAGCCATCTACATTTGCATATACCACCTTTAATTCCCTTGCACCATCTCCTGTACAGCTTTGCTTTCTCAATCTTTTTGATACGATTACACCAGTTTTTGGTTTAAGATCCATAATCCGCTCGCTTCTTTTTTTATTTATCTTTTATTCTATTCTCATTCCTAACTTGGTTTATTTACAAACTCCTTTGCCATCTCTCGTTCTTTATCAGTAGCATGTTTTCATAACAACATAAGAACTACAAGAGACCATAAGACCTACACTAGGTAGTTCCATGTCACTTACTACCTTTCATCCCTACCCGTAAAGTTATCTAAACTTCTAATGAAACATATATTTCCCTGATTTCTTCCAAGACCTACTAATTACCTCGTTTTCCGTGACTTCGACTTAATTCTAGGTGATCTTAATTTTTTGGAGATCTAATTTTTGTTTGTCTTAATCTTTGGTGGTCTTAATTTTTGGTGATCTTAATTTTTGGTAATCTTAATTTTTGGTGGTCTTAATTTTTGGTGATCTTAATTTATGGCGGTCTTAATTTTTGGCGACTTAATTTCTGATGGTCTTAATTTTTGGTGGTCTTAATTTTTGGTGGTCTTAATTTTTGGTGGTCTTAATTTTTGGTGATCTTAATTTATGGCGGTCTTAATTTTTGGCGACTTAACCTAAACACATCTTTAATCTGATTATTCGCATTTGTACCATCTCCTAGGATGTGGATTCAGTTTCTCTAGTAATTTGCAATTCGCCTTCCTTTGTTTCCGCTCTACGATTAAAACATAATTCTTCCTATACATAACCTCCCTGATAAAAGAGCATCTCCTCTCAAAACCAAGTAGCATGCTAGGCTAACATGCTATTTGCTTTTGATTCTTGGTTTGAGTAAAAACAACTTCGGTTACAATATTAATTCTCTAGACCAGTGGTTCTCAAACTTTACCATGCCAAGGACCCCCCCAGATATTTAAGTCCCATCCGAGGACCCCCAGCCAATCAAAAGTTATTATTACCATACCAAGATACCCATTACATGATTATAATGCAGTAAATTTACTATTTGCATATTCCTACACAAAGAAAGTATAAAAATAAGCATTTCAAATATTTTCAAAATTTTGTCGATTTTCGGTTTAAAAACATTTCCATCTTCAGTTCACACTTTCTGTAAGCATAGAATAAAGCTTGAATGAATATAAATATTAATTAGAAAGAAACAAATGAAATATTATGACATATAAAATGTAATAGAGAAGTGCTGGCTGATTGCACAACAAAATATCGATATCACCGACACTATAATGACAGAATCAGTTTTGTATATTTTTATAATTATATAGTTTTTTCTGGATTTTTTTTTTTTTTCATTGTGTCGCAGACCCCCTAGGACCTTCTCAGGGACCCCCAGGGGTCCGGGGACCCCAGTTTGAGAACCACTGCTCTAGACTTCCGTAAGATCATTTCCACAATGTGTTCTAACATTCGTATTCTAGGTTTAACTTTTCTTAGTTCGTCATTCAGCTTCTCAATCTACGACGAAAGAGTAATTTGACATTTGGAAAAAAGTAACCTAAGTCGTTTCTACTCGAAAACGAAGTAGCAAAGGCAAGTAGCATGCTAGCGAGAAATGTCTAGTTTGTCGCCATCCTAGGACTTCTTCCCATTTTCTACATTTTGCTTAATTCTTTTCTGCAACATTAGTCCCACAACACAGTACCAGCAAGGGAAAATATCCTTCATACAGTGTGGACATGCCTTCTCCACGCCTACACAATGTGTGTGTGTGTGCGTGTGTGTGTGTGTGTGTGTGTGTGTGTGTGTGTGTGTGTGTGTGTGTGTGTGTGTGTGTGTGTGTGTGTGAGAGAGAGAGAGAGAGAGAGAGAGAGAGAGTATGTGTGTGTATGTGGTATCTTATAGTCTCCTTCATTCTTATGTTCTTATGTGTGTATGTGTGAGTGAGTGTGTGTGTGTGTGTGTGTGTGTGTGTGTGTGTGTGTGTGTGTGTGTGTGTGTGTGTGTGAGTGTATGTGTGTATATGAGTGTGTGTTTGTGTGTGTGTGTGTGTGTGTGTGTGTGTGTGTGTGTGTGTGTGTGTGTGTGTGTGTGTGTGTGTGTGTGTGTGTGTGTGTACACTGTTCATACTGCAGTTCAATTTTAGAATACGTTTTCACTTTTTTTTTTACTCCAAAACCAACTCATTACTTACTATCCTTCACCTCGGATCAACTCACTCGCTCTAAAATTGGAGGAAAGAAAGAAAGAAAGAAAGAAAGAAAGAAAAAAAAAAAAAAAAAAAAAATCCAGATACTGCACATACATAAAATCGACCTTATCTCCCCTGAGGATAAGATTTAGAATAGAAAACGTGGCGTGGTGTGGTATCTTTCCCAGCTTTTTATTTATGCATATAAACCTCTCCATATCTTTTCCTACAAAACCACAAATTCATCATTCTTTCGCCTTTAACAATCTGATGGGTGACCCTTCCCTTATACCATACCAGGTGTTTCATACTTCTGACTGATGTCTAGTTATTCTATTGAATCACTAGGCATCAGTGAACGGCTACAGACGAAGGTCACTTACCTTGGCTGTCCGTGTCCTTGGGCACAGGTGATGGCTTCGGCCGCAGTTAAGCTGACTCTTCCCTTAACTCCCTTTAACCCCCCCCAAAAAAAAATATATATATATATACAGTATATATATATATATATATACATATATATGTATACACACACACACACATATATATATATATTATACATATATATATATATATATATATATATATATATATTATACATATATATATATTATACATATATATATATATACATATATATATATATATATATATATATATATATATATATATATATATAATATACATACATATACTATTTCACACAGTATATGGCCCCCTCTAAACATCGCTTCCTTTCAACACAAATTCTGAAATGTATATTCTCTTTTACCAACCATTTATGTTACACTTTTCTAACAAATATAACTGCTGCCACAAACGCTCTATCCCTTCAAATCCACCTACGTCCTATGCTCTACGTGTGCAGAAATGAAACATTTACACATACATATACACCCACAAACACACCCACACACGCGTGCATATACAGAGAGAAAGAGAGAGAGAGAGAGAGAGGGAGAGAAGGGGTGGAGAATGGAGTTAGGCATATAAGGACTGTTTAACCCCTTTCAAGTGTCCCGTCCATCTACCACTACCTTATCCCCGTCAATATGGACTACTCGGAAGAGGATCTCAGGAACGAAAGACCTGGATTGGAATAAAGCTTCAAACCTCCATTGCCACATTGTCTTCGCCTTGCTCTCTGGGGTCGCCAGGTCTCGTAGAAAACGGGCTTCAGGACTGTAGATTTCAGTTGGCCTAATCCTGGATACAAGGATTCGGAACTTTTGTATGATTTGAATAGCGAAGTGGTAACTTTTGGGACTAACCCTCAGAGGGACACGAATTCAGAGCTACGCGAGGCCCGGGCCTGAATGTTTGTATTACATCGCTGTTACTATAGATTTGTTACACACACACACACACACATATATATATTTGGTACAAAGCTGTTACAGGTTAAATACAAACTAAAGTGGTAATTGGGAGAGGTCACAATAAATGTGGGGGAGATTTTGTCCATGGGTGTACTTGAAAATGCTCAAAGATGAGCGAAACGTCGTACAGTAGCATTTTATTCCGCCTCCCCGATGAGCCGAGATCTTTGATTAGAAAACTTGAGTCTATCAACAAGAAGTTGATTCTAGCTCAAGCTGCGGTAAAATTTGATTCAACGTGTGTATATATATATATATATATATATATATATATATATATATATATATATATATATATATGCATGCCAAAAGCATCTTCCCAAGGTACATCACACTAAATACACCATCATTTCAGCCTTTTCGAAAACATCACACATCAAACCTAACCCAAAGGGATACAATCCCAGCATCATGGCTCGATGGCCACTAATTCAGCGATCTGATTTCGAGTCCCATCCACGGTTGAAAATTTTCAGCATCGCTACACTGAGAGCCGGCACTCCAACTCTGGTGGAGAAGTTGTGTGTGTGTGTGTGTGTGTGTGTGTGTGTGTGTGTGTGTGTGTGTGTGCGTGCGCGTGCGTGTAAGGTCACAGCATTACCCATAGATCGAGCCACATATGAGATCTGAGGTTTCATCCGGGTTACAGCTGTCAATCACGAGTCCAACACGTGATCCAAGAATGTGGTGAATCACAAGGTAGAAGACATACATGACAAAGTAATGAACTGGGGCAGTTGTGGACAACCTTTGGAACGTGTGCCAAAAACCAGGGCTCACCTTAAAAGAAACAAGTTTCAAACTTCTTTTGTATGGCTATTAGTAACCAGATGCTGCGCTGGGCGGGGGATTGGGGCCTCAATGAGGTGAAGCGAGGTGCTCCATACTCGTATGTAGGCCTATCATTTATGTTACTCTGTTGGCACACGATAATTTTCTGTATCAAATATTTAGCCGATTTTGGCACCCACCGTTAAGAAAGGTTGCCCACCCCTGATCTAGTCCATCATAATCAGGAAAATAAAGTTCGGGGGTCAGTACTCTACCTCATATGGTCTTGAAGATATAACTCGAAGCCTGAAGTGAGCGGTTGCATTCACGTACCTGAAATCAAAGACAAAAACACATGAACACCTGGTCACACAAATCAACTCGAGTTTGGACTACACAGCATGGTTAGAGACATAATATATAACATATAAATATATTGCTGTTGAATGCTAAAGCACATGTGGCATCAATGATTTTTAGAGAACATTTCTCTAACTTTCTAAGTATCATTTTCTCTTCATGGTTCAAACTCTGGAGGAAAGTACGAAAATCGTCAGAGTGGTTTTCCATTTTATACCGACCGCTGTTTCAACCATTTCACATGGTCGTCTTCAGGGTAAAACTGATTACAAATGTGAAATACATTAGAATATAAAGGCCCGTGGGCCGTACAAACAACAGAGAAGAAATAAAAATGGTGGAATATGATTGGTGGGAATATGCGGGTGGGCGGCGCCAGGAAGGGGGCCCTAGTCCTACGATGGGTTTATGTCACGTCTCGTCGGGTTGTCACTTCCGGTGAGCAAATGTCTAGATGCACCCTCTCGCCGGGACCTACGGGGAGCTAATGTCACGTCTTGTCGTCTTGGAACTAAAACACTTAATGAAATTTTAACCCCTTACATTCCTCATGGGCACTCCCTAAAATCTGCCGTTGAGTTTATTGATATCCTGAAGACTACGGCGCCCGACGAAGATATTGCCTCTTTAGACGTGTCCAGCCTCTTTACCCATGTTCCCGTTCAAGAAACAATTGGTATTATCCTGGATACAGTCTATAGATCTAGCCAGGACCCCCTCCCAATCCCTGAAGCTTTATTAAAAGAAATGCTATCTGCTTGTACTATGGAGGCCCCTTTCCTTTCTTATAGAGGGGAGCTCTTCCGCCAGGTTGATGGTGTTGCTATGGGATCGCCTCTTGGTGTTCTTTTCGCCAATATGTACATGGCTGCAGTTGAATCAAGGACCTTCAATAATCACCGGAAACCGAAGATCTACGCTAGATATATCGATGATATTTTTATTACCACCAAAGAAAGTGACGATGCTAACGCCCTTCAAGCCAATTCAGTCCTCAATTTCACTATTGAAAGTAGTAACAATAAGACCCTTCCCTTCCTTGATGTACTTTTTGATAAGAATTCGAACCATTACGTGACATCTGTCTACACGAAAGCCACCAACGTGGGACGCTGCCTAAATGCAAGGGGAGAATGCCCAGACTCCTACAAGAGGTCTGTTGTTGGAGCATACGTGAGAAGAGCCTTTTCCCACTGCAATACGTGGAAGGCCGTCCATACCGAACTGGAGCGTGTGAGGCAGATGTTAACTAATAATGGTTTCTCTTGTGATCTCATTGAGGATGTCATAAGGAGGAATATGGAAGAATTCCACACACAAACCCAGACCACTGACGATAAAAAGAAACATATTACACTATATCATAAAATAGACTATGGAACGGCCTACAGACAGGAAGTAGACACTCTCCGTAGGATTATCACCGATGGAGTTTTACCAAAAGAACCCTACGAGAAAGTTTTGCTGAGAGTCTCCAGCCGTCCCAATCTGGTAGCCTCCTTAGTTATGAAAAATAACACCACCCCTGGAGGACCTAAGGAATCGAAAGCCGGCGTAGTCTACAAATTTAAATGCTCTGAAGAGGCATGCAAGCCCCTCGACATGAGCTACGTCGGACACACGATGACCACCTTAAGAAGGCGACTGCTAGCACACCGAAATAACGGAGCAATTCACCAGCATTACATCGACACTCATGACAAGAAGCCGCGCTTGGAAGACCTCATCAGGGACACCGAAATAATTCACACAGACTAACTACGGACGCTTAATAATTGACGAGACAGTTAGTATTACTTTACAGCAGCCTACATTAAACGTCCAGAAGTCATCGGATCTTGTCCTCCCTTCCAGTAGAAAAAACAGACCCGCACACCGTGACATTTGTCCACTGGAAGTTCCAAGACGACAAGATGTGACATTAGCTCCCCGTAGGTCCCGGCGAGAGGGTGCATCTAGACATTTGCTCACCGGAAGTGACAACCCGACGAGACGTGACATAAACCCATCGTAGGACTTGGGCCCCCTTCCTGGCGCCGCCCACCCGCATATTCCCACCAATCATATTCCACCGTATGATACTTAGAAAGTTAGAGAAATGTTCTCTAAAAATCATTGATGCCACATGTGCTTTAGCATTCAACAACAATTGTTTAAGAGAAAGACTTTGCCCAAAAGGTATGTATGTATATATATATATATATATATATATAAATATATATATACATATAATATATATATACATATATATATATATATATATACATATATATATATATCATACATCATATATATATATATATATATATATATATATATATATAACATAAGACACAAACAGACATATATCTGAGAGGCGCTCGTCATCAACTTATCAGTATTTGATAAACACGTATTCAAATACTGATTTCTTAGAAACTGTACTGGCAATTATATATAGTATTTATTTCCATACAAGTTCCACTGATAATCACATTGAGCTAATCTAACACAATTTGTATCAATGCCTTGTTATGGCTACATTCAATAAACTCATCTGTTGATTTACGTCTATCTTACAGGAGACCCGCGACCCCAGGTAACCGCCCACGGCCACAGGGGAAGCCCATAGGTTACTCAATAGAGAAAGATTGTGTTGTCTAAGTATACTTAGTTTGGGGAAGAGTAAGTTAAGAACATAACACTGGAGGAGACTCCAAGAGACCATGAGGCCTACACTAGGCAGTTTCATGTCACCGCCTGTCCTCTCTATCCATGAAGTTACTTAATCTTTCAAATAAGCAAACCCAGCCGTCGCGAGCCTTGATCCGGGGTTCATCTGAATGCTAGGCCGCCGCGCTACCGGTAACACCATCATAGATCGTTCAAAAGAGCCAAAACCTGGCATAGTCTCAAACCGTAGGGTGATAGGTGGCTGCTATCTGCAACCCAATACCTATCGTTTTAAATATAAAGCTCCCGACGCCATATGTGAGGTAGCTTATGACCGAGGTTTTTAACAGCTTCGCCGTTGTAACCAAGAACAAATCACTCGTCACAGTGAAGACTCTCAAATGATCAAACCCAGGTTTGATTGAAAGACTTCAGCGTAACTAGTGATTTGCTCCAAGCTATTTAACCTCTTAAAACGATCAATTGTTTTAGCGCTCGCTACATGATTACTAAGTCTATTCCATTAGTTAACCACTCTATTGGCAAACCAGTTCTTGCCAATTTCCTTTTTAAACCACTGTGTGATAGTTGCATCAATTGTAGTCTGGTTCTGTGGCTAGGCCTATTCTGTGCTGGTTCTGTTTTAAAGCTGGATGATGCCCTGAATGCAAAAGCGCTTGTGTGCTGCTTGTTTCTCTTGGGAAGAGGGATTTATCTGTGGGGCTGATATCCGGTTGGGGCTGGGTGGAGTCCCCTTATAGCAGTGGTTCTTAGCCTGGGGTACCTGTGTTCCCACGAGGTACGAAACCTTGAACCTGGGGTTACGAGACATGATAGCCAGTGCATGGTACTGAGTATTTACTATGAGAAAGCAAAGCAAGGTTTTGTATCACTAATCCTTTTCATAAGTTTGCATTGTATTTGTATTGGATGGGGGTAGGAGAAATTTTTTCGAGATATTAAGGGGTACTAAGGGCACTGAAAATGGTCAAGAACCACTGATTTATAAAGAGAATAGCGACAATTCCGTAGAATGGCCACAAAATGGCGGCGTGCCCGGAGTAGTCGCAACTCTTTGTGCAAAGTGACTGTATCAAGAAACTGTTGATGCATCCGTGTGCATAACAACCAAACACATTCATCGAACAAACTCAACATATTCGAAGAATCAACACCAAGAAGCAATAAGTGCGAACGAAGATGATTTGGCCACAAAATGGCTCCCTAGGTCACGAGACTAATACTATCGTATCGTCATATCGCAATTTTCTGTGTACAGGGGCTCTAGGTGTAATAGCGAGGTTGGTGGTTTCTTATGAAGAGTATGCTTGGTGATTTGGGAGCGAGTGTTTCCCGTGTGGATGTGTTGTGAGGTACAGGTACTATATTGACTTATACGTTCGAGTAGTAAACCCTTTTGTATTTACCTAGTTGTATTTTACGGGAAGGGGAGCTATGCTAGTGGTGTCCCGTCTTCATATCTCGTTTTATCTAGACTATTTTAAAATCTGTGTATCGTTTTTGCACACACCACATTTTCATCTAACTTGTTCCAAACGTCTATTACCCTTTGGGGAAAGCTGTTCTTTTTTAGGTCTCTTCTATAACTGACTTTCTTGATTTTCTTTCCGTGTCCTCTTGTATCTCTACTATCCCATTTTATTAGATCCTCTCTATCAATAGTTTCTATGCCTTTTATGATTTTATAAATAGTTATCAAGTCTCCTCTCTTCTTTGCCTCAATCTCTGTAGCTCTAGTTTTGCGAGTCTCTCTTCATATGATAGTTCTGAGTGTTGGTGCCAATTTCGTAATTGCTCTTTGTATTCTTTCAAGTTTTGTTATACATTTTTTGTACTTTGTGACCACGTCGTCGCTGCATACTTCAATCTTGGTCTTATCAAAGTGACTAGTATTTTCTTCACCATTTCTTCGTCCAGGTATGTAAATGTCACTTTAATTGTTCTTATCAAATTATAAATTTCTCCAAAATTTTTGTATATATGTTACTCAGGGGACATATTATTAATAATAATGACTCCCAGGTCCTTCTCATTTTCTACTTTTTCTTAATTTCTTCCTCTCCCAATTTATATGATCCCACTATTCTTTTGCTTTTTCCAAATTCCATTATACTACACTTCTTAATATTGAATTACATCTCCCTACTCCATTCCCATACTTTATTGAGATCACTCTGTAGCGACTCACTATCTTCTCCAGAGTTCACTTTTTTCAACAGGTTTGCATCATCCGCAAAGCTCATATAACTTTAAATCTCTTTATCCATATCATTAATATATATAGCAAACATTATTGGGGACAGAACTGTTCCTTGTGGAACTCCACTAATCACTTCATCCCAATTAGAGTGTTTGTCTCTTATCACCACTCTCATTTTTCTTTCATGCAAGAAGTCTTCCATCCACTTCAGCAGTTTGCCCTGTATTCCTCCTGCAGTTTCTAGTTTCTTTAGCAATTTCTTATGTGGCACCTTATCAAAAGCTTTTTTCAGGTCTACAAATGTACAATCACCCCATCCAACTCTTTCTTGTATTACATCTATTAGCCTTGAATAGAAACACATTAAGTTTGTGACGCATGATCGTTCTTATCTAAATCCAAATTGCCTTGGATTTAGTACGTTATTTTTTCCAAATGCCTTACCCATCTAATTTTGATCATTCTTTCACAAATTTTCGCTGTCGTATTTGTAAGAGAGACCGGTCTATAGTTAGTAGGGTCTTCCTTGTTTCCCCCTTTATATATTGGTACTATATTTGCTCTTTTCCAATCTTCTGGAACTTTTCCTTCTTTCAATGAACTGCTTGTTAGACTATGTATTTTGTCTGTTAGTTCATTCCTGCATTCTTTCAAAATCCAATTGCCATTTCATCTGGTCCATGCGATTTTCTGACATCGAGATTACTCAAGTGATTCATTATTTCATTCCTTGTTACTTCTATCTCTTTCACAGGGGGGACTTTCTCCTCCCACTCGATATCTCTAGGTTGTATGTTCTCCTTCGTAAATACCGATTTAAAATGCTTGTTCATAATTTTTGCCATTTCTATTTCCTCTGTGTATTCAACTCCTCCTTGTCGTAGTTTCTCTAATTCTTGTTTGTTTTTCAGTTTGTTGTTTACAAATCTGTAAAATAGTTTTGGTTGATCTTTACATTTTTCTATGACATCTTTTTCGTATTTTCTTTTTTCTTCTCTGCACACTTGTACATATTCATTTCTATAACTAGTATATATTTTCCATTTTCAGGTCTTTTGTCTTTTTTCCATTTTATCCAAGCTTTATCCCTTTTGTCTTTTAACTCCCTACATCTTTTGTTGTACCACACTTTACATATCCTTTTTCTTGTTTTTGTGTTGGAACATACTTTTTCCACTCCTTTATAAAAAAAAATCAAAATATTCCATTTCTCTTCTACTGTTGTTTCCTCCTTGTGTATGCTTTCCCAGTCTGCTTTTTGAGAGAATTCTCTTGTTTCATTAAAATTTGTTTTTCCATACATCAATCTTCCCTTTCTATATTGTTCGTTTTTTCACATGAATTTTTCCTCATTTAGTTCCAGTTTAATCAATATGTGGTCACTTTTACTTATTGGTGTCTTATATTCAATCTTGTCCACTATTTCAGGTTCTGATGTGATTATTAGGTCCAGTCTCGATGGTTCTTCCTCATTTCTATACCTAGTATTCTCTTGTATCCATTGCGTCATTGTATGTTCTGTAATCATATCAAGTAGTACATATCCCCATAGGTCGTCTCCCCCTTTCACTGTCATTTCTTCCCAGCAGATTTCTTTACAATTAAAGTCACCCATTATAACTATTCTTCCATTATCTTATTTAGTGCTATCCTTGTGTCTTCTAATATATTTTTGTGTTCTCTCTCTTCCCACGAAGCCGTTTTAGGAGGCACATAATTTACTACAAACTTCCTGCTCTTCCCATCCCTGTCCTCCACTTCCATCATAATCATCTCTACTCTATTCTTTCCATATGTGACATTCATCAAATTTATATCCTTCTTAGTCAGGAACGTAACTCCACTCCCTTGTTATACCCCTCTGTTTCTAATACAATAATTATATGCACCATGTCCCTGTTGGGTGGTTATGGACTTTTCAATTTTGTCTCTACAATTCCCACTATGTCCGGTTCTTTTTCCTTCAGGTAATCATTGAGTTCGTTCAAGCCTGCTATTAAGCCATCTATGTTTGTGTAAGACACTTTTAATTTTCTGCTACTTCCATCGTGTTTTCTGTTTCCTTTCCGCTTTCCTCTGCTATGAACCATTTCCTCACTTCCATATCCACTACTCTCCAATAAAATTTCTCTTTTTCTGACCCTGTTCTTTTCTCTTTTTTTTTTCTTAGCTTCTAGTCTTTTTGGTTTCTCATCCTCT
>NC_134814.1:23431129-23438629 GCF_046742065.1 Oratosquilla oratoria
TATATATATATATATATATATATATATATATATATATATAATATATATTATATTATATATATTATATAATATATATATATATATATATATATATATATATATATTCTATAAATTAAATCTTGTACACCATAGGCAAATCTCAAAGTGTGAAACGATGCATGCTGATCTGATGTCACTGTCCTCATGTAACGCGTTCATTGAGCGGATAGTTTGTCACGTGACTGGTGAATGACAAGTAGCGTGATGTTGCCACGTTGCACTAAAAACAATTGATTGTTTTAAGAGGGATAATTTTATGGATAGGGATGATAGGTGGTAATGGAACTGCCTACTGTAGGCCTTATGGTTTCTCGCAGTCTCCTTCATTTTTATGTTCTTATTACGGTACTTAATGAAAAGGGAATTGGTATGAGAAGTGACTGTATTCTACATTTTAGTATACTAGGAAGTTGCGCCTAAAAAACAATGTGAAATAATATATTTGTCTGTTGCTGAGAACGGGGCGCTTCTTGCGCGTGCGCAATAGGCACGGTAGCTAAAAGGGTTATCACACTGGGCTATTTTTCCTCCAACATCCGACTCATCGGTAGTACCACCCACCTTCAGAACATTTTCCGCAGTAAAGTCGACATGGCAAACTTATTTTATTTTCCCAATGAAAATAAATAGAATCTCATTTGATATGTTTGCGGAAAAGTAATTATTTTCCTCCGGCCTATCAGATTCCACCCCGAAAACTGGATGATGCAAATCTGCTCCAAGAGTCGGAGGAAAAATAGCCCAGTGTGATAACGCCGATCCTTGAGCACCGAGGACCCAATCGCTTGTTTCTTTACTCTTCTGCAAGTTGGTCGTGACCCGACGCTAACAGCCGACCATGCCCTGCCCCAATTGACTCCAAGTTTGTCCTTCACCTCTGCTGGGTCGTCGCCAGCCATTTAGACTTATTTGGCGCCACCGCCAGCGTAGTGGATTTGTTATTAGTGAATTAGTGGTTGTCTCTGTTGAAGGTCATGTCCGTCCTTCTTCAGTTTGATAAGCCTGGTGTCATTTAACCAAGCATTTTTCATTATTATTATTATTATTGTTAATTACCGACTTATTATCGTTATCATCATTATTATAAATTATCATTATCATCATTCTCATCATTATTATCATTACCACCATCTTTTTCATTAGTTATTATTATTGTTATTATTTTTAGTTATCATCATCATTATTATTACTATCATTATAATTATTGTTATTATCATTATTGTTATCATCATTATTATTATTGTTATTATCATCATTATAATAATTTTTTTTATAATTTTTTATTATTATTGTTACTATTATTATTATTATTATCATCATTATTGCTGATATTATTGTTACCCTTATTACTATTATCATTATTAGTATTGCCATTATTACATTATAAGGTGCCGAGAAATATCTGTTACCTTTAGGATTTTACTCCTGGCTACTGCCTGATGTGGTTTTGCAATAATACTGTGTGTGTGTGTGTGTGTGTGTGTGTGTGTGTGTGTGTGTGTGTGTGTGTGTGTGTGTGTGTGTGTGTGTGTGTGTGTGTGTGTGTGTAAGTACGTACAGAATTATATCACTACTTAGACACATACGAAAAATAAATTCTTTAAAAGAGTAATGAAGAAGCTCTGTACTCTTTATGTCTGAAAAGGAAAATAATATCACAAAAATAAGAAAATATCATTAGTTCAGACAAGTTTGAACATGTTATAAAATAACTAAAACCAACCAAATATCTGTAAATTGCAAAAATAAGCTAAAATAAATAGCAAGTTTATTATGTGGAACAATGTACAGGGTGAGGTAATCATCATTATTTCCTTGGTCTAACAGGATGGTGGAAGTACTTGTACATTACACTCGTCAAGGTGGGGCGTGTGACCTACAAGGGGGGGGGGGGCGTGTGACCCACAGGGGGGGGGATAAGCCTCTTTTTTAATTTCCTGTTAAAACCATTAAATGTCTTTTTTTTTCTTAATTGATGCCTTGTTTTTTTGAAGTGGTTTTAAACTAAGGTTTTTGTGTTTTTTTTTGGCTGAAAGGGAGTTTATTTTTCAAATTATAAGAATTGTACATCACCACATGGGTGTGGATATCAGGATTAGGTGGGGCATGGCAAAAAGAAAAATAATAATAATAATAACAAAATATTAATAATAATAATAAAATCTAAATCCACTGAAAACAATAACCACGAGGGCTAACACACCATATAATTAATCAGTTAATCACTCAACCAATTAATCAACTAATAAGTCAATTAAGTAATAAACATAAGACGTATGCATTGACTATCGATACAGCAAGTAGGCTGGTTCCAGCCTATCCTTGTCCTAGACTATCTCCAAAACTGTGGATAGTTAAGGCTATCCCCTGCAAAAGAAAAGAAACAAAAGCTGGTTAAACAAATAAACAATTTAACATACAAAAAAACAAATACATAAAATCATAAAACAATATATACATAAGCAAATAAAAAGATTGGCAGAAATAAACGGAAGGAGGATTGTGTTCTCGAAGATATCGTCACGTGGCTCCTTCCACATGCATCGATTTTTCGCCATGCGCCGTCCACGACACGACGTCGTGCTTTCAAATAACCATGGGTGTCTATGGGCGCTTTCACACGTGGTCGTGACATATGAAAGCGTGTATAGACACGACACCCATGGATATCGGAGAGCACGAGGTCGTGTCGTGGACGGCGCACGGCAAAAAGTCGATACGTGTGAAACAAGCCCTATAGTTGATCGAGATCCCCTGTTGTCCTGTAGGAAGTGAGAAACCCCCTGGCAGGGCAAAACCCTGGCAGTTGTGTCAAGCAGCTTTTTCTTTCTTTTTTTTTTTTTTTTTGGTCGCCTCCCCGCCTGGCCAGGTCCCGGGAATCGAACTCACGACCACCAGCTCACGAGTTTGACACGGTATCGACTGGGCTACAATTCCAAGTCTTAGATTCATTTAGTTAAACACCAAAGCAATATGACGCAATGCCTACTAATTGTTTGGTTCACATTCTTATTAATTTCTTCGTTAACCTATTCTTAACATCCGGCCAGGCATGGACCAAAATGTCTTCTGTCGGTATTCTCTTTCTTTGTATTCCTTTGTAATGAGGCTTCGATCACTTTTCAAACTACATAGAATAGAGTTCCAAATATCTAACAGTTACCGACACATGCTACTTGTCCTGGTAGCCTGAGTGTATAGGGTAGGGCTGGGCAACCTTTCTAAGCGTGGGTGCCAAAATCAACCAAATATTTGATACAAAATATTCCTGTGCATCAACAGAGTAACATAAATGATAGGCCTACATACAAGTCTGCGCCCCCTCCCGTCACCTCATTGTAGGGCCCTAATCCGCGGGCCAGGTTAGCATGCGGTTACCAATGGTCATACAAAAGAAGTTGAATATATATACACATACATATATAACCGTAGTTTAAAGCTACGGTCACACTAACCAAAGCCCCCAACCTTGGACGAAATCCAAATGAATCATTGGAACCCAACCATTCCGTTGACTAGTCTATTTTTTTTTTTTTTTTTTTTTTTTTTTTAAGGTGAGCTCTGGGTTTCGCGTGCCAAGAAAAAATAAATAAATCGTCTGTGTGTTAGGTTTTGCACGTATGTCAAAGCTTGCCCACCCTTTGTATAGGACAACGTTGGCTGTTTCAGTCACCGCGGAATGTTTCAGACATTCGCTCCTTGTCGCCTCTACCAAGATTTCGACCACAACGGACTGCATTGTTCGATCTAGTGACGCTCCATATGGTTTGGCTTACGCCAAACGATCCTATTCGGGTAGAGGATCGTGGCCGGAGCCAAAGGGGTCAAGGGCGCTGTATGTCATCACTTCCTCTACGATAGTGTTCCCCAAACTTTTCTAATACGTGACTCCTTTCAGTATTACCAAACCTACCATGACCCCCCACCTTTACAATCCCTCTGAAAACGTACTAATTTTTAATACCGCATACATTACTTCAAATCTTAAAAGATTAATCACAGCAGAAAGAGCAATAAAATGTCTCTGTTTATTAATGTTTATTAACAAGGATTGACTTAATCACGTATTCTAATGAGAAGGGCGTATTTTCTTTTTTGATACGAGCAAATCAATACCCGAGTCTGTGTAGCTAAATGTACACATACCGTTGGACCCTCCATGACCCCCAGATAAAGACTCACGACCCTTTTGGGAACCCCTGATCTACGTAGATAATGGTTACCCTAAGGGCTAATGGGTCCCTGAATCAGTGAAACGGTTCGAGTCCTTTAAGATGATGTAGGCAAGGTCATCATATTAACACAGCACGGCAGGACTCGTAATGATGGGACTAAATTGGACAAAATTAGGTTTAAGAAGGAAATAGGCAAGAACTGTTTTACCAATACAGAGGTTAACGGATGAAATAGACTTAGTAAACATGTAGTGAGCGCTGAAACTATTGGTTATTTTAAGAGAAGATGGGGATGACAGGTGGTAAGGGACATGGAACTGCTTAGTGTAGGCCTTATGGTCTCTTGCGGTCTCCTCCATTCTTATGTTCTTAGCCTGTGTCTTGGTCTGGGCTGGCGCCGGCGCCACCGCCTCCTCTGCAAACTAATAACAATTTTCTGGCGCCAGCCACGCAAACCTCACTTCAACAACCGTTTCCCAGAATAATAATTTTTCTTTCACCGCAAACTGCAAGCTCAAACCCTAACTCGATCAGATTGCCAGCAACCTTGGATTGAACCACTCCAGGAGGAGGAGGAGGAGGAAGAGGAGAAGGAGGAGGTGAGAATAGAAGTAGAGGGTAATGATGATGATGAAGGTAAAGAGGAAGAAAAGGAAGAATAGGAGGAGGAAGAGGAGGAGGAGGAAGAGGAGGAGGAGGAAGAGGAGGAGGAGGAGAAGGAAGAGGAGGAAGAGGAGGAGGAGGAAGAGGAGTATGAGTAAGGATAATAGAATGAAGACGGATAGAAAGATTGATTAGTAGAAAATGAGGATAGAGAAAAGTTTTTGGGCTCGACCCGGAGACTAGTCACCGGACACTTGGGACCACATTTCTTTGTGGGAGGTGGTAATGCAGCGTTTCGCCCTCTCTCTTTCCCTCGGTTTTCCTTCCTAAAGCGGCAACGCAGCCTTTTGCTGGCAAGGCACGGTAGACGTTCAATTAATGTAAAGGTACTTTACATGAGCACTCGCACGTTCTATTAATCCATCCGTATAAATCGTAAGGCACAAGCAGGGCAAGCGCAGTTTAGTTCCTCTATTAGTATTATAACGCTCCATTTAAACCAATCGGTCGAAAATATAATACTAAGACATTCTTGTGAGTGATCACAAACTTATACACATGCTTTCTCTTCTACTAAAATCCACATAATTTCCAACCTTCTCTTAGAATGCATCTTCTGATTTCAGTTCACCTCTCAAAAATAAATAAAATGAAATAAAATAAAATAAAATAAAACAAATAGATAAATGAATAAATCATTCTAGCTTTCGCTACAACTGTCTATAGTGTCTCTGACCCCCCCTTCCCCACTTTCGTTGGTAACTATCGACGCCAGTCCCCCTCCCGTTGCCTCCCGATCCACAATAATAATATATATTAATAAATAAATGGACAAATAAATAAATAAATAAATAAATAAAAAATAATGGTATAAAAATACGCCCATTGGTAATAGCCTTTTTACATACCTTTTCTTTCATTTTCCTACATATTCTTTCTTTTCTCACAAAAACCTATCCCACGGAAGCGGGTAGTCTGTTCTCTCCACACCACCCACACACACATACACAAGTAATCCTATCATAGCACTCTTCTCCGTCTCTCTTCTCATGGTTCCGAGCTTCTAGTTACCAAGTTTTAATCTACGAATCGAATTCCTCAGCAGAGTCGTCAGAATGCTGTCACACTTCAAGAGAATGACCCCAAGCTACCACTGACCTAACTAGACAGGGCACAGTGCGTCTTCGCTGTGTTCGGGACTGCCAAGCCTCATAGAGGCGGCCCATCCAGATCCTGTACCCTGACCTGACCTAACCTGGCCGTCAATGAGAGCTTGAGAAGGTGAGGAAGGATGGAAGGGTCGTGTAGCAGACGGGAAAGATCCAAGAACTATAGTCACCCCTTAAATGGACCCAAAAAAGGTTCATACATATTTATCACTGAGCACGAAAGTGTTCATACCCAGTGTGCTTGAAGGATCCATAACGCGGCGATTGAACGGTTCATTATTACTCCCTTATTTCTCCTTTAGTTGACTTTACACTGGTCATCTAAACTGACTATGTTATACCAACACTAGCAACATCTACGCTTCCAGCAACAAAAAGGATCAACAGAAGTACATACCTGTGTATCCATTACTGATGGTGGCCAAATGCACGATGATGGGCGATGTGCAGGCAGCCGACCGAGTTCCCTCGAACCACACGGATCCCATCCGCCCACGCGAAGCGACCCGGGCTCCTCCTTCAGCTATTGCCCTTGCCGGGTGTTACTCTTCAAGGTCAACATCCGGGGTGTGGGGGGCGGTGGGGGCACGCGCAGAGTGCCCGAGGCCACCACCCAATCACTACCTGGGGGAGTGACGCATAGTTTTGATGGTTTCTTGCGAGAGATACACTGACAAGGAGGACGTCTGTTGTAAGATTATCACTGAAAACACGAGCACTATCTTTCCAGAACACCTGATAACTGTCTTGTTCAATGACGGATCATCAGCTCATTATTATCATCACACTCTTGCACTTCCCCCACTTTCCTTTCTGGGGATAATGGAAACTAAACTTTTTCGATCACTGATAGTTTCTGTTGAGGGTTTCCTTTCTGAAAGCAGCCCATCAAGTAAGGGCCACTTTTATCGAGTTTTGTTCTATTTCTTTGGACAATTTGCCCCTAACCACTTTATATCCTCTGATATCTTGTTTCAGTAATAGAGATCTAGGTTATTAGTTCTGTCCTCACAATTACGGGTCGATTCTATACCTCTCCCACTCCTCTTCGACATCTCTTTTGCTCACTCGTTACCACTTACTAGTTCTTCTGCAAAAGAAAAATTACGAATTACGCGACGTTGAATACTGTCGAATAGTGTTCCTTGTCCCAGCTACAATTTTATTTTTCTTTATAAAACGCAACACTACACAATTAGTTAGTACTCGTATCCGATTCGTACTTTGGTCTTTCTTCCCGCAGCCCACCAAAAACCTTCTTCTCAAACATGAATGATAATTTTATCCTATCAAAAAAATCGACTTTTCTGCTTACTTATCAAACTTTACTGTTCCTCACTGACCTCATCACTTGCATTTCATCCATTTTTCAGATTTTTCTTCCCTTCTGAGGGTTATTCTATGAATAAGAAGTCTTCATTCCCACAAAAAAGACATCATCTTCATTCCTTAGACATCTTCGTGAATACTGACCAACACTTTCCGTTCTGTAGTACAACGTGGGTCCTTGCAAT
>NC_134814.1:23446129-23456129 GCF_046742065.1 Oratosquilla oratoria
GGTAGGCAGATGGATGAGGTAGATGGAGGGGTGTTATCATGACGGAGAGAAAAAGGAATGGGGGGAGGGAGGGGGAGGATGAAAAGGAAAAAAAATGGGAATGAAACGAGGGAATAATGATGGAGAGAGAGAGAGAGAGAGAGAGAGAGAGAGAGAGAGAGAGAGAGAGAGAGAGAGAGAGACGAGGGGACAGTGATGTTGCAGCTTTTGCTCCAGATTCATCGACCCACGACCTTGAAAGCAATCAAGGTCGTCTACTCTCACTCCTCCTCTTCCTCCTCCTCCCACTCCTCCTCTACCTCCCCCTTCTCCCACTCCTCCTTCTTCTCCTCCCCCTTCTCCCACTCCCCCTCCTCCTCCTCCTTTTCTCACTACTACTTAGCCTTGACTATTTCTAAAGCATCCCACCTCTTCAACCTTGACCTCGACCTCGCCCTCTTCCTCCTCCTCCTCCTCTTCTTCTTCTTCCTCCTCCTCCTCCTCTTTCCCTTCCACCCCTCCTCCTGCAAGGCTCACGCTATTTTCCTAACACCCAAAATACTCACCAACATTCTCTTTCTTTACTTCTATTACATCCCAACTTCCATTCCCCTCTCTCTTCCTCCTCTCCTTCCTCTTCCACCTCCTCCTCCTCCTCTTCCACATGATCTCCTTCTCGCTTCGTTTATAGTCCTCTCATTTCTCGTTCACCCACCGAGTGCTATATCCACTTCCTGTCCGCATTCTGTCTATACACCTCTTTCTACAACACTGCTTCCCACACACACAAGACATCTCAGCCCAAGGATATACTACTCACCTAATAACTGAATTCCTACACACCGATGGAATCATCGGAAGCGTACTTGCTGGACTCGCATTAGCTTACCCGTGGGTTCGAATCCCGCACTCGATTTCCACCCAGGGACTGTTACCTGCCCCAACCGCTTACATCAAAGGTGACGGTTCGGCTGAGGCTATTCGGCGTCTCTTGGCGTAGGGTCATCGCCATATCAACAATCTACCATTTCTTTACCTGGTACAACTGGCTACTAAACACTCGTGTGTATGTGTGTGATTCACCATGGACTTGGATCACGTGTTGGACTCATGATCGACAGCTATTTCCCTCCCGGTAGAGAGCTCAGAGCTCATATATGACCGATCTATGAGTGACCTTACACGCATACACCCACCCAACTCCCCGCCCACGAGAGTTGGAGTAACGACTCGCAGCGCAGCGTTACTGAAATTATTTCAGCCCTGGGCTGGATCCGAACCCGGGCCGCCGTAGTGACGGCCGGGAACTCTACTACTGTGTGTGTGTGTGTGTGTGTGTGTGTGTGTGTGTGTGTGTGTGTGTGTGTGTGTGTGTGTGTGTGTGCACGTACTTAACCAAATGCAACATTCGGGACAAGACTATGTTCACAGAATCTCTTTTCTATATTCGCCATCTATAAAACTTATTCTTGGTCATTTACGTTTCCGGCATGTGATATTTCTTCTAATCTGCCCCACATATTTCCACATATGTGTGGAAATCTATGCTTCCTGACACTTTTAAAAGAGTCTATTTTGTGCAAGTGTTTGTTGGGGGTGGGGAAGGTTGTCATAATTCACGACATGACACCTATTCATGCCAACTGAGGCGGGGAGGTAAGTAGACCATTTGCAACCTCTCTACCTTTACCCCGGTCCGTCCCCCCCCCCACACGATCTCATTCTTCCCAACCACCCTGCCCCCCAAATCAACCAGTAACCCCCCCCCCAAAAAAAAAAAAGTAGAACGAATCTGTGAAAGTGATGGGATCTTTCTGATGCAAGAACAGCAACACATAACATAAAGCACTTCACGGTCCCATTCGGAGCCGCGGCCTCCGTTTCACAAGCCACACCAGCACCATTGCTTCCTAGAGCAGGTGTTCGTGAGTTCGAATCCCAGGACCCGCTGAGGGTTTGCCGTGTTGTTTTCCAATACCACTAACCAGGCAGGGAGGCGACCCATCGTCGGCCTATAAAAAAAAAAAAAAAAAAAAAAAAAAAACCGCTGTTGCCGCGACTGACAGAACTATCCTACCAGAGGTTTCTCACTTCCCAACAGCCCTGGCCAGGTGGGGAGGTGACTCAATGTCTGCAAAAAAATGACAGGGCTTCCCACTGCGTGCGAGTGGGATGGGGAGTGTCGTCCAGGTAAAATTTTGGCTTCGTCCATCCATCCTGCTTTAAAAATGAAGGAGACTGCAAGAGACCATAAGGCCTACACTATGCAGTTCCAAAAGGTGTCACATTTTCATTTCGAAACCTTATGACAACTCTGTGAAAGAGTTGATAATATAGTTCATAGTTATAAGAACAAAATGAAAAAGTATCGGAATTACAGACAATTAATACGGAGCTATGAAATAATATGTTTGTCACGTAGTACATCAATCTGCTTTGTCATTTTCACACCTAGTCGTACCTAGTCCCACCTCGTCAACCTAGTCGTACCTAGTCCCACCAAGTCAACCTAGTCGTATACAGTACCACCTAGTCACACTTAGTCGTACCTAGTTACACCTAGTCGTATCTAGTCACATCTAGTTGTATCTAGTCACACCTAGTTGTACTTAGTCACACCTAGTCACATGTAGTCGTACCTAGTTACAACTCGTCGTACCTAGTCCCACCTAGTCAATCTAGTTGCACCTAGTCACACCTTGCTGTACCTAGTCACACCTATTCGTACCTATTACAACGACTACTAGTGCCACCGGATGCAGCCACAATGCCCATATTCATCCAAAGTTAAAAAGTGTTGCAAAAAATATAATAAAAACAAAAATAAAATAAAATAAAATAAAATTGAAATGCAAAATTGTGATCCACCTGGACTTGCTACACGATTTTTTTTCTCGAAAATCTTTCAGAAAACAAACGTGTTTTTCTCTCACGCGCCGCCAGAAATGATTGGACAAACATATCAATTGCGAATAATGTCGCTTACATTCACGTTTCTTGACGACAAATCTGATCCACATACAAAAGAAAAAGAAGAGGAAAAAAAGTCAGGAGCCTAAGCCAGGAGGCGCTGAGTATTACCTGCGGCCGAAGCCGTCACCTTTGCCCTATTAGGGCGTTTTAAGGAGTGTTGGGGCAGGTAAGAGTCATTGCTGGGAATGGGAGTGCGGGATTCGAACCCACAACTAAGCGAGTGCGTGACAAGCACGCTTCCGATTACGCCACCAGCAACACATACATAAGAACATAAGAATGAAGGAGATTGCAAGAGACCATGAGGCCTACATTAGGCAGTTCCATACAGACGTGCAAAAATATATAAGAATCTCTCTCTCTCTGTCTCTCTCATTTCCCATTGGCATCTGAAGAAGATTGTTTAATCGGTAATAACATAAAGAACTTAATGATAGTTACTACTTTTTAAATACGAGTGTGTTTAAACTTTTGATGCCGTTCTCTGTGCACCACATTCATTCATTTATCAATTCATTTATTACTTACCGTATCTAATTCTTTATTCTGTTGTTGTTATTTTTCATAACTATTATTATCATTATTATTGTTAATATTGTTATTATCAATACTGTTATTATCAATATTGTTATTATCAATAGTTATTATCAACATTGTTATCATTATTATTAGTTACTATCATTAGTTATTATAATTATCATTATTTTATTATCATTATCATTAGCAGTAGTAGTAGTAGTAGTAGTAGTAGTAGCAGTAGGAGGAGGAGGAGGAGGAGGAGAATAAACGAAGAGGAAAGAAAACTCGTTGAACTTCCACCTAGAATGGGAGGGCTAGGCATCTCCAACCCGTTAAACCTTGCCGACGTAGAACACCAAAACTCCATGAAACTCACGTCCTCCTTGACAAACAACATCGTGTCGCAAGATCAACGGAAGGAGACTAGCATGGAGAAAATCAGAGAAATTAGAAGAAACATTTCTAAGGGAAGGGAGGAGAGGCAGGAGGAGGAACTTCAAGCACTTCTAGCTCGGCTATCGAATTGTATAAAAAGAAAGATAACAATGGCGGAGGAAGTTGGGGCGTCCAAATGGCTGACAGCACTACCAATCAGGGCAAAGGGATTCACCTTAAACAAAAGAGAATTCACGGATGTCATTGCCATGAGGTATGGATGGCCATTGGGAGGGCTGCCTAATAATGCTCCTGTGGTGTACAGTTTACTCCAGACCATGCGATGATATGCAAGCAGGATGAATTCATTTGCATGCGACATAATGAGGTAAGAGATCTCACTGCCCAAATGCTTCAGGAGGTGTGCAAGGATGTGACTATCGAACCAACATTACTCCCACTAGGAGGGGAGAACTTCAGATACCGCACGTCCAACACATCAGATGAAGCAAGAGTGGATGTCAGCGCAAGAGGTTTCTGGACACGGGGACAATTGGCTTTCTTTGACATGCAAATATTTGATCCGATGGCCCCCTGTTACAACCTAACTATTGAGGCATCTCACTCCCGGAACGAGTATGAGATGATCAGGATGTACGAAAAGCGTATACAGAATGTAGACTAGAGCTCATTCACTCCTATAACCTTTACGACTTCAGGTGGGAGGGGCCCTAGAGCAAAGGTATTCTACGCTCGGCTGGCAGAGGTGATGGCTGAAAAGAAACAACAACCTAAAAGCAGCATTGTTTCATGGATGAGATGTAGACTGTCATTCTCACTCCTAAGATCAGCCCTCCTATGCCTGAGTGGTACCAGGTCCCCACCGCCCAAATCAGCACATGTACAAAACCTAGATTTTGAGCAGACGGTGGTTGACAGTAGGATAAATTAACTTCTGTATTAGGCTGCATTAAAAATAGAAATAAAAGGGTATTCGACCAGTCATTGGTGGGAGAGGGGCCAATAAACTGTGTCCGTGGGAGACAGATCCTGATTGCTTCCACCACACAGTTCCACGATGGAGGTCGTTATATATATATATATATATATATATATATATATATATAGTAGTCCATCTTCATTTCGACCTACAATACTTTTTAACTACAGCGAACAACGGAGTGGATGGATTAAGCAAGCATATGACAGATACGTACAGAAATACGTCCAATTCAGATATATTCGGAAACAAGTACACGTTTCAGTACAAACTGTAACTGGAGACATGTTGCTTTGTGTAACATAACCCAAACACAATTAACAGTGATTTAAATTGAAATATACAGAGAATTGTCCTTTGGGTTCACTCGTTATTTTATATGACTGAATTCATCGTATATGTTACATAGAGTTCACCGTTTCAATACAGTGGTTCCTCACTTGAAATCGCCCCCCAACCCTTGGGGACCCCATCCACGGTCCGATCTGGTTTTGAGAAATACACGATCCAATCTGATCGGATCAGGCCAGACGGCGACCTTATGCGTTTGGACCGTTTCGGTAGGTTACAGTCACTTGTGGGAATCTGAGTGGAATGCGGGATTCGAACGCGCAACTAAGCGAATGTAAGACTAGCACGCTTAAGGAATCTTTGGGGGAAATTCCAACAAGCTCGTACCCTTTAGAACTTCTATATTGAAGCCCTGTTCACACTAGCGGTTTGAACCGCGAGGAAACCGCGGCGGTACTACATAGTCAAGGAATAACAACGCGGTTGTGTGTGAACGCTTCCACTGACTTACTTAAAAAGTGAACCGAGGCGCATGAAACCGCAAGTGTGAACAGGGCCCTTGGACTACTATATTAAGAATCACATTTGCTAAAACAGGAAAAAGCCCACACTCTACACAACAGTCTGGAAAAAGAAAAATGAAAAAATTGTAGGCGGCATACATGACCACAGAGAATACAATCAATTCCCGTGGTGGGTTTATGTCCACCTGTGCGCAAACGTCAGCACAGGTGGCGGTTGGCGAGTGTGGGATGAAGGGCCCTCCGAGGTCCACAAGCCCGAGAAAAGGATATCAGGCCACAAGAGGGATCATCTCGATGGACGAAAAGTGTTGACGAATTTGGGATTTCGTCTCTTGTCATCAGTCCATGAGGGAAATGAATTTTACTAATTTTTTGCAGGAAATAATCACACAATTTGCATGAACAAAAACACGCCCAAAGCACAAACACAATACTCGTGTATGTGTGCGATTTTTTTTTTTCTACAAGCATCGGCTTCGCCGTCCTGGCTACGGCAGGGGTGTTTGGCCTGCGACGCGCTCGCTTCATTCTCCTTAACTCCGGGCCTGATAACACACAGCCTGGGGCGTTCCGGAGAGAAAAGGGGCTCAAAATGCCCCATGCAAGAACCAAATATAAAATGTTAATAGAAAGTTAATTTCTGAGGGTATACAGAAACCACTGATTTCGCCGCCCCCTTCCTGGCTCCGTCAGGGGTGTTAGGCCTACGGCGCCTCCCGAAGGATCAAAGACAACACGTTTCCACCGTGGGAGGCCGCCACTGAAGGTGGGCAAATTCAAAACAGGGCGTCCTTGACACGCATCAAAAATGTAGGACGCACCAACGCCCTTCCCTCTCTGTGAAGAAGTTCAAGGACGCGAAGCATTTTAATATTAACAACTTAAATACTTTTTCATATTTTATACCTTCAATATTTTTAGGTCACCTTTTTTGAGCTTAGTCTCAATAACTACTTAAATACTTTTTCATATTTTATACCTTATTTTTTTATCTTATTTTTTTTTTCTAACTGATCACCTAAGGTACGTCATCGTTGTTACGATCAGAGATGTAACCTATGGTGGAAATTCTTATGACTGCAGTATAATAATAATAATGGGTCAGTCATTATGATGTGTGTGTGTGTGTGTGTGTGTGTGTGTGTGTGTGTGTGTGTGTGTGTGTGTGTGTGTGTGTGTGTGTGTGTGTGAGTGTGCGCGCGCGCGATGGTGGGGTTCCTACCCATAAACTTATGTATCCAAAGAATTCATAAAATTAAAAAAAATATCTACTTTTCTTATGTAAATTTACTACATGCTCTCTTTACCTACAGAAGTCAGTGCAAAGGTAGCCCAGACACAAAAAAAAAAAAAGAAAAAAAAAAAAAAAAAAAAAAAAACCACATGACCTTAGCCGGGTCGAGGAAGGAGCTGACTTGGCATAACGGGATTTCCCGTCCACACCGGGAATCCCGGTAGTGAGTGGTCCTACCATTGCATCACACTCGACCTCCTCCCACTCCGGGAATTTTGATCACATCCCGGGATTCTCGTACTTATTCCCTATCTTTAACTTACACTGTGTAACATGCAAAATTGCATGAACCGTATGAGAGAGAGAGAGAGAGAGAGAGAGAGAGAGAGAGAGAGAGAGAGAATGGGGGGGAGAGTAAAATTGAGACAGAAAGAGAATGTGTGAGAGAGAACGAGACAGAGAGAGACTCAGGGACAGAGAGCGAGAGAGAGACAGAGAATGGGAGAAAGAGAATGAGAAAAAGAAAGAGAACGAGAGAGAGACTCAGAGAGAGAAAGAGAATGGGAGAGAAAATGAGAGACAGAAAGAGAATGAGAGTCAGAGAGAGAGAGAGAGAGAGAGAGAGAGAGAGAGAGAGTGAGAGCGAGAGAAAACGAGAGAATAAGAGAGACATTGACAGAGAGACAGAATCATTCCCATCCTAGAAAAGTTATTATAGATTATATTATGCACACAGAGAGAAAGGAAAAATAAGGAAAATTTACGAGATTTAGTGCCCTTTGTAAACCTTAATAGCCATCATTGCTGAAGGGAGAGGAAGAGGAGGAGGAGGAGGAGGAGGAGGAGTAGATGGAGGAATAGGATGAATAGAAAGAGGCAAAGGAGGCGGAGCAGGAGGAGGAAGATGAGGAAGAGGAGGAGGAGGAGGAAGACGAGGTGGTGGAGTGGGAGGAGAAAGAAGAGAATGAAAAAGGAAAGGGGAAGAAGGAGGAGAAGGAGGAGAAGGAGGAGAAGGAGGAGGAATATAAAGCGAGGGGAAAGGAAGAAGATGAGGAGTAGATGGAGGAAAAGGATGAATAGAAAGAGGCAAAGGAGGCGGAGTAGGGGGAGGAAGAGGAGGAGGAGGAGGAAGAAGAGGTGGTGGAGTGGAAGGAGCAAGAAGAGAATGAAAAAGGAAAAGGGAAGAAGAAGAAGGAGGAGGAGGAGGAGGAGGAGGAAGGAGGAATATAAAGCGAGAGAAAAGGAAGATGAGGAGTAGGTGGAGGAAAAGGATGAAGAAGAAGAGACAACGGAGGAAGAAGTGAAGGTGGAGGAGGAGGCAGGGAGTGAGGGAGGTAGGGAGGTAGGGTGTGAGGGAGGTAGGGAGTGAGGGAGGGAGGGAATGAGGGAGGGAGGGAAGTAGGGAGTGAGGGAATGAGGGAATTAGGGAGTGAAGGAATGAGGGAGTTAGGGAGTGAGGGAGTGAGGGAATGAGGGAGTTAGGGAGTGTGGGAGTGGGATCAAGAGAGTAAAAGAAAGAGAATGCGTATGGATTGTGGATCTGGATGAAGAAGATGGACGTGCATCTTGAACAAATGTGGCTGTACGCTCAACGAGGCTCATAAAATCGAGTAAAATTTATGAACGAGTCCCGGGACAGCCCTGCAGGGAAGCGACACAACGTCGGTCTATATAGAAAAAAAAAAAAAATCACCAAAACTGGCATGGCCCCAACCATGGGTTTCTCACTTCCCACTGCCTGTAAGTGGGATGAGGGGTTTGGTGAGTCTCCATGCCTCGTCTCTGCACCGAACGTGGGTGTGAGCGTCACCACGGGCATAAGGAAGACGTCAGACTTTATTCAAGAAGTCGACCTAAGGCTGCTGGACTTTCTTCGCCTCACATTCCGTTCCCCCCGATAGGGCAGCACGCTCAGCAACACCCGAAGAACAGAGCGATGACGCACACCTACACGCAGGCTGGGGAGGAGGAAGAGAAGGAGGAAGAGGAGGAGGAGTAGGTGTAGAAGGAGAAGGAGGAGGAAGAGGAGGAGGAGGAGGAAGAGGAGGAGGAGGAGGAGAAGGAGGAGACAAGTGCCTGCAGGAATGGACCCGGGATAGCAGGTGTGTTCATTATGCTCATGTCACTGCACGAGGCACAGTCAAGCAAAGCCCTTATGTAATTAGGAACCCCCGAGCATAACAGCCCCATCCCCCACCCCAAGCACATAAATACACATAAACACATTGCCTATCTCAATTGGTTGTCTTAAAAAAAGGCTAGCTAACTTCATGGATGGTGATGATAGGTGATCATGGACATGGGACTGCCTCGTGTAGGCCTTATGGTCTCTTGCAGTCTTCTTCATTCTTATGTTCTTGCCTTCTAGACGTATACGTAAGGTGGCTAAGAAGCGGAAAGTCGCTAAGTTGAAACGGATGATGCACCTTTGCCCTGAATGCTTAGACGGCTAAGGTAAGAGAGGCTTAGGCACCTCAGCTTACACTGTCTGGAAAGACGCAGAGTGCGGGGTGATCTAATAGAGGTGTTCAAGTGGATCAAAGGCTTTAACAAGGGTGACATAAACAAGGTCATCATTAAGACGACAGGGCAGGACTCTTAGTAATGGATTTTAATTGGACAAATTTAGATTTATGAAGGAAATAGGCAAGAATTGGTTTACTAATTGGGTGGTTGATGAATGGAATACACTTAGTCACCACGTAGTGAGCGCTGAGACTCGGTTGTTTTAAGAAACGATTAGACAATTTTATGGATGGGGATGACAGGTGGTAATGGACATGGAACTGCCTAGTGTAGGCCTTATGGTCTCTTGCAGTCACCTTAATTCTTATGTTCTTATATCATCGGTGGCCAATGAACTCGAACCCAGGGATAAATAATTGCCACAACCTCATACTGCAACGAGAATGAGACAAAAAAGAAATCAGTCGACAAACCCACTGAAAAGGTTGTGCGTGTAACGTTGTATTCAGTTAATACTTCCCCACCCTTCAGACGTCATTTTTATTTATTTATTTATTTTTCATTCGCTCCCTTCTTCCCTACCATGTGCCACTCGATGATTCCCGACTCCCCCTTCAAGGAAAAGAAAGAAAAAAGAAA
>NC_134814.1:23458629-23466129 GCF_046742065.1 Oratosquilla oratoria
CCTTCCAAAGATTCATATTAGATCTATATACGACCGTAACTTTCTAGTTTCCTTGGTGACGAGTATCCATCACCCACCTCTAACCTCGTGGTACAACTTTAACCCCCTCCAACAAAACTCAATAGCTGGGCGCGTTCCTCGTTGCGTTCCTCTTTAGCTTGGCCGCGGTTAGCGCTCCCAACCTATTAAAACTTAAGAGACAGGAGGTTCATACCGAAATAAGAGTCCGGTAGGCCACATACTATACTGGCACTTTATATTGTCTTCATAGCTTGGGAGCGTTAATCGCGGCCAAACTAGAGCGGAACGCACCTAGGAACGCGCCCATCTCTGTAAACTTAGGTTAACAGACACACCTCCCCCGGTGAATTTGTGACACATAAATTCATCTATTCTTTGTCCGTGACAAATTCATCTACTCTCTGTCCGTCCCAAACACCCTCCCTCCCTCCCCGACCCTCCGCCCTACTCCATCTCCATCGCCTTGTTGCCACATCTCACTTCCCCAGTCCTCCTCCCACACACATTCTGTTCCTGCCGACACAAGTCCCTCCCCCTAAAGCTCCTTTCACACGTATCGACTTTTCGCCGTGCGCCGTCCACGACACGACGTCGTGCTCTCAAATAACCGTGAATGTCTATGGACGGTTATTTGAGAGCACGACGTCGTGTCGTGGACGGCGCACGGCGAAAAGTCGATCCGTGTGAAACGAACTTCAGACCTCCCCAGCATTCTGGTGCATCTCTCTGGCAACATCTTAGCTCTCACTACACATCTCTTTCCTCCTGTATCACATCGTTATTAGTCAGGACCCACATCCCCTCCAGACATTCACGTTTCCTTTGATTCCTTTCATCACATCACCTTTGGGGAACATTCCAGAATACCGCAAACACGGATTTTTAACATAAAACTTACTTCAATAGCTCCTAACCTATATAATCTAACATAAGATATCCTAACCATATATAACCTAACCTAAGCTAACTTAACCTAATATAACCTAACCTAATATAAGCTAACCTGACCTGACCTGACCTTACTACGTTGTCTAATAGCTCCTAACCAAATCTAACCCAACCTAAGATATCCCAACTTTATGTAATCTAACATAACCTAACCCATAAGTTAAGATAACCTAAGCTAGGCTAACCTTATCTGACCTAGCCTAACCTAAGCATTCCATAGAAAAACAAAAAGATATCTTTCAAATGCAATAAAGAAAGAGAAATGTGTTTGCATGATGCTCTACACAGAACCCCACCTTTGGCCCTTCCTTTACATCTCCTTTAGCTCAGCCACCACATCTTAAAACAGCCGCAGCTACAGGGTCAATAATGCACAATAACCCGTGTATACTGCATACAAATACTCAGTGTAAGAATACTGGCGGAGCCATGCTGGGAGCAAACTGATAGCGAGTCAGTACGAGTGTTTCTCAACCTTAGGGTTCCCCGGAACCCTAAGGTTCCGCAAAAGGTCCCTAAGGGTTCCGCGAGAACAAGTGAGTTAAGCTAATGCACTTTTTATTTATTTTTTTTTCATATACGTAGTATAATGAAACACGCACGACATATTCTTGGTTATTGTAATCATGTAATATAGACATCCTATCTAACTTATTATTACAATGAAAATAAAACGAGAAAGATATGGTATATATGTATATATATATACAGTATATATATATATATATATATATATATATATATATATATTTTTTTTTTTTTTTTTTTTTTTTTTTTTTTTTTTTTTTTTTTTTTTTTTTTTTTTTTTTTTTTTTTTTTTTTTTTTTTTTTTTTTTTTTTGCGCAGGGGTTCCTTTAAAGGTTACGCAAGGTTGAGAAACGCTGCAGTATACCGTCTACACCTTCCATAGTCTTAGTTTCACATCTTAATATTTCCTGTCACGTCTTCTTTAACACGTAGATGATAACTAGTTCCTGCCTCCTTGCTGTGGTCTTACAAAACTTGGCTCGTTTCACACGCATAGACTTTTCGCCGTCAACGACACGACGTCGTGCTCTCAAATAACCATAGGTATCTACGGACGTTTCATACGTCATGACCACTAGTAAAAGCAGCCATTGATATCCATGTTTATTTCAGAGCACGACGTCGTGTCGTGGACGGTGCACGGTAAAAAGTCGGTACGTGTGAAACAAGCCATACTGGACGTGCTCCCTACTTCCACCAGGAGGTGCAGCCCCATGGGGATGATACTCGATCCCCACACATTTTCCCAACAATTACTTCGACTGTCTCCTTACTTTTTTCACTTATAGAGCTGGCAACCGGCGACAGATCCCGTCCTTCTACACTCAGCCTAAGAGCAAACTAAGACGCAGGGGACGCAGGGGACGCAGGTAACGCAGCACAGAGCAAAGGCAGATTCCCTGTTCCTGGACTGAAGTATAATTTGAACTTCTCTCTCACTTGAAATACCTCTAGATCCTTCCATCTGCGCTGCGTCACCTGTTTCGCCTGCGTCTCAGTTTGCAATTAGGCTAAAACAACAAAGCTTTTCAGGACAGAGGTTTATAGGAGATCCTAAGAACCGTTGCCTGTCGCTGTGGGGACGAGGGTTTCCAGTCGATGAAACTCTGAGGCAAAACATTACATTATCCTCTAACATTTCTGTAACATCTCTTTATTCTTTAGATTTTCTTTCGGAACTCTTCCAAGGGTTCTGTCGCATTTCTCTTGAAAATATTCACACATTTAACCTCATCTTTCACATCTCCTTTATTTACATTTCTCAAACATTTCTCTTTGCCTTTTTCTCTGATAGATAAGAGCAGGCTCTATACGATCAATATTATTGCACAAAATTCCGTATTGCACAATACTACTGACGGTGTTGGGATGGTGCGTCTTCAATATATTGTGTCATTCTATGACACAATATATATATATATATACAAATATAAATATATATATATATATATATATATATATATATATATATATATACATCTACACTGAATGGTTCCCAGCGATCAATTGATATCTTTATTCAACCACAAACAACTTTTAATTCCATGCCATCGCAATCGAGACTGAAGAATCGCTCGATGGAGACATTTTGTTGGAAATTGAAACGTGGACGAGCCGAGGATTCGAACCCAGCTAACCCGTAACAAAGTTACAGTGACTTAAACCAATGCGCATTGGTTTAAGTCACTGTAACTTTGTTACGGGTTAGCTGGGTTCGAATCCTCGGCTCGTCCACGTTTCAATTTCCAACAAAATGTCTCCATCGAGCGATTCTTCAGTCTCGATTGCGATGGCATGGAATTAAAAGTTGTTTGTGGTTGAATAAAGATATATATATATATATATATATATATATATATATATGTATATATACATATATTTCCTTATAGTGTTTCAATACGTAATATTCCGTACCGTACAATACTCGTATTATTGACGTTGTAGGGATGGTATGGAAGAATGAAAAAATATATTGAAGACAGAGAATGACACAATATACTGACATCAAATACCATCGCTACATTGCCAATAATATTGCACAATACGGAATATTGCGCAATAAAATTGATCGTGTAGACCCCGCTTTAGCCTTTCTGTATATTTTTTTCCTAAAATTTTCCCTTTCCCTCCCTCCCGACTACTACTATTACTACTACTAATAGTAATAATACAAATACTAATAATAATAATAATACTAATAATACTAATAATAAAACTACTACTACTACTAACAATAACACTGATAATAATACCAATAATATTAACACTAATATACTACTACTACTAATAATAATAATAATGATTATACTAATACTAATAAAAATACTCGTATAACCACGAGACCAAAACAAGCTCTCTGACATTTCCTCTCACACAAGTCTCCTCTCTTCCCTTCAGGTTTACTAAAAGGCTACTGTTCCTCCCGCGACTGTAACAGCCTTTCTATATATCAAAATCTTGATGCCTTTTCTCCCAGGCCTCCATTGTGTGAACTTCACCATTTTCTCCATCTCTGAATACGCAGTCGCGTTCTGCTATGGATTCATCATTTCCCTCAATGTTATGTCTTCGGTCTTGTTGGTTCGGTTTCTTGTCAACTTGACGCAAAAACTTTGTGAATGGATGTTGATGAAAATAGCTGGAATATGGCCTAAATAACAGTCCATTAGATTTCGGTGATAAATATTTACTTTGGTGTGTGTGTGTGTGTGTGTGTATGTGTGTGTGTGTGTGTGTGTGTGTGTGTGTGTGTGTGTGTGTGTGCGCGCGCGCGTGTTTCACCATGGTCTTGGATCACGCACTGGACTCGTAATCGACAGCTATTACCCTCCCGGATGAGAGCTCAGAGCTCGCATATGGGTCTGTGGGTAATGCTGTGACCTTACACACGCACACGCACACACACACACACATAGATATGATATACTCGTATATTGTGTCCTCCATGGGAATAAGGCGAACTGTATTGTCTTTGATGAAGCATATTTTCGATTAATTATAAAAAATAATAATAATAAAAAACAAATGAATAAATAAATATATAAATAGAAATAATAGGACCATAGCATGAAGTCCGTCCCGATCAATGGACATCCAGTTGGGGGCGAGTCTGTCTCCGAGCTGTATGATTGAATTCTCTAACGTTTGTAATGAAAGACACACACATATATATATACATATATATATATATATATATATATATATAATGTACATATATGTATGTATAAATATGTATACATATATATATATATATATATATATATACACACATATATGTGTGTTGAATTTGCCATCACTTTTAACGACACATGTTTAAAAGAAAACATCTTGCCATCTATACTCTTTATATATATATGGGAGGCAGAGGGAAAACACATAAGTGGAACAAGAATTCATTCTTTGACTAGTTCCGCACTGGTGCTTCTTCAAAAACTATTCAAAGAATAAAATACTGTTCTACTCGTGTGTTTTCCCTCTGTCTCTCTTCCGACCTGTCAGGATGTCTTCATATATATATATATATTATGATAATGTAAATAACAAATAAAATACATAAATAAATGCATAGGTATAACAAACAGGTAAATAGTAAATAATAATAAATTGACATATAACCATTGTTTCTTGTCTGATTCTCATTCAATGTAAAAATTTGGTCAAAATATATATATATATATATATATATATATATATATATATATATGAGTCGACAAGAGAAGAAACTCGTATAAATGGACAAACTCTGGTGTTGTGTGACAACTAACTTCAACTTGTACAGCAGAAGGTGGATATCACCCACAGCTTCATAAGCTGACAGGTGCCCTCCCTGTCTGGGACCTGAAGACAGCAGCACCAATAGGAGAAGGAACTGGGTCAAGGACTTTAACAATAGTGATGCAAACAAGGTCATCATATTAAGACGGCAGGGCAGGACTCGCAGTAATGGATTTGAATTGGACAAATATAGATTTCAGAAGAAAATAGGCAAGAATTGGTTAACCATGTAGTTAGTGAGCGCTGAAACTATTGGTTGTTTTAAGACAAGTTGAGATAACTTCATGGGCAGGATTGAAAGGAGGTAAGGAGCACGGAACTGCCTAGTGTAGGCCTTATAGTCTCTTGCAGTCTCCTCTATTCTTGTGTTCTTATGGACACCCAAGTGGCTAAACACATCCCACAGATGGCTCAAAATAAACGGGTTATCACACTGGGCTATTTTTCCTCCCACATCCTACCTCCAACTATCACTTGAAACAACAACTAGAATATGACTGCTTACAGAAATTTAGACTTTTCTAAGAAAATGTCAACAGCATGTCTAACATTCGTATATGTTTACAGTCTCTTGAGTTCCCCGTTCAGCTTTGCTATATATGATAATTTGATATTTGGAGATTTAAAAATTCAAATATTGTAACCGAAGTCGTTTTTACTCCAACGAACTCTCAACGGTCGGCGATGGCGAAGCCCGTGGGAGCTTCCGAGTGTGATAAGACCTTAAGCGAGTATGACGAAAGAATGAACTACTGTAGAGGAAATGTACTCAGTGGCAAGCAGGCAAGCAAGGAGATAGGTAGGTCGGTCGGTAGATAGGTTAGTAGGTATGTAGGTAGGTAGGTTAGTAGGTACGTTGGTAGAGACAAACAGATAAGTAGGTATGTAGGTGCGTAAGTAGATAGGTAAGTAGATAGGCACGTAAGCAGATAGGTAGGTAAGTAGAATGGTACGTAAGCAGATAGTTACATAAGTAGATAGGCACGTAAGCAGATAGGCACGTAAGCAGATAGGTACATAAGTAGATAGGTACGTAAGTAGATAGGTACATAAGTAGATAGGTACGAAAGTAGATAGGCGGGGAGATAAGGCTAACTTACAGCTGTATAATCAGGCCGGGACAGAAGAGAGAGAGAGAGAGAGAGAGAGAGAGAGAGAGAGAGAGAGAGAGAGAGAGAGAGAGAGAGAGAGAGAGAGAGAGAGCTGACGTCACACCGGGAAATCTGGTACAGCCTCAGTCAATACAAGCGTCCAGCAAGAGCAGGACGATAAATATATCTAGACAACTTTTCTTTCCACCTCTCACTCAACAAACAGGCTTTCAGGGGGCAAATCCACCCCTATACCCCGAAATAAAAGACAATCGTGACTCTACAAAGGAAGACAGAGAAAATATTTCTACTCATGGCACTGTGCCCTGTTTTGTATATGTGTGTGTGTGTGTGTGTGTGTGTGTGTGTGTGTGTGTGTGTGTGTGTGTGTGTGTGTGTGTGTGTGTGTGTGTGTGTGTGTGTGTGTGTGTGTGTGTGAGAGAGAGAGTGAGAGAGAGAGAGTGTGACGGACTCTGTCGCCCCCGACGGCGGCGGCACGCAGAAGCAGTTTCGCTTCCGTCCTTGTGGTAGGAAGGTTAGTCCGGCTTATGTCAAACGCTCTCCTTCCTTCACTACTTCACTCCTTCCTTCCTTCATTCCATCCTTCCTTCCTGCCTTCCTTTACTCCTTCCTTCCTTCCTTCTTTCACTCCTTCCTTCCTTCCTTCTTTCACAACTTCTTCCATTCCTTCCTGCACTCCTTCATTCCTTCCTTCACTCCCTTTTCCTTCCTTACTCCCTCGCTCACACTCCCATTCCCTTAAGGGATTATCACACTGGGTTATTTTTCCTCCGACATCTTACCTCCAACCTCCATTTGAATAACTAGAATATGACTTCGCTTACAGAAATCTAATTTCTTTGAGAACAATTCACCAGTATGTCTAACATTCGCCATTTAGCTTTGCCATATATATATGACGGAAAGATAATTTTATATTTGGAGATTTGAAAATTCAAATATTGTAACCGAAATCGTTTTTTACTCCAACGAACTCTGGTGCTGGTGAAGCCCGTGGAAGCCCAGTGTGGTAACCCCCTCAGCTTCATGACAATACACTGAGAAGGACATAACCTTCTATAAAATCTCAGCCAATTCCGCGGTTTTTCTGCAGTTTTTCCGCGTTTTATTTACCTTT
>NC_134814.1:23476129-23551129 GCF_046742065.1 Oratosquilla oratoria
TTAATATAAAATACACACACACATACATACACATATATGCTTTTGCCTCCTTAACTACGTTGATTTTGTTACGCACTTTATTTCTTTTGATATACAATACACAAATACATACACACGCACACACAAACACATATATATATATATATATATATATATATATATATATATATATATATATATATATATATATATATATATATACAACAAAACCTTCAGAGGGCGTCACCAGGCCGAGAACTAGCTCTCCCTCCCTTTGTCCATCCATTTCCCTTTCCCAAGCTCCTGGTGAAGGCGCGTTATCACACTGGGCTATTTTTCCTCCGACTGTTGGAGCAGATTTGCAGCCCACAGCTTTCGGAGAGGAATCTGATATGCTGGAGGGAAATAATTTTCCACCAGCATATCAAATGACATTTTACGTATTTTTGTTGGAGGAAATATTGCCCAGTGTGATAACCTCTTGATCATGTTTTACTTGGTCGGGTTTGGTTGGGATTCTCGTCTACTTCAATGTGATGCAGTTGATTGCCCTGGGGACTTGCCATGGGCTGTTTATGCATAGATCGTCAGCAAGCGAACGTACGTACGTACACACACACTCACACGCACGCACACACACACACACACACACACACACACACACACACACACACATAATGACTCAAAACCACTGTATAGGTTTCAACTCGGCCCACTGAAAACCATTACAATACATGAATAGATCAAAATAATACACAGAAGCAATTAGTCATTGTGCTTTGGACAGCGAAACACACACATATGCAGTATATATATATATATATATATATATATATATATATATATATATGTGTGTGTGTGTGTGTGTGTGTGTGTGTGTGTGTGTGTGTGTATGCATGCTTATATATACATGTCTATATATAATGTATATGTACATATATATATATATATATTATATTATATATATATAAAATTATACAGACATCTTTTTTCAACGTACATATACACGCATATGATACAGATACGTCATACAGACCAAAGGCTGAAGCATCTAAAAGTATCATAACTTCAAAACATTGCTCCATTTTTCTAAACCTAGAACAACAATAACAAAAAATAATGTCAAAATAAAGCCATAACCCTGGACGCAATCTGGTTCCATCGCCAGCACATCTCACTTGACCTACGATCTCACGGTCGTCCTTCCTCAGTCACTGTCACAAGGCACTGTCCTGACACAGTTGGCCGTGTCGCCTGACACTACACATGTACACGACACGGGCACAGTACGGCCTGACACACAATGGGTATACGCATACACACACCATATACATTCCGATGTCCTATACACTGCCGGAGTTGACGTAGTGGTGTGTGTGTGTGTGTGTGTGTGTGTGTGTGTGTGTGTGTGTGTGTGTGTGTGTGCGCGTGTGTGTGTTGTGTGTGTGTGTGCGCGCGTGTGTGTGTGATTGTGTTTTATATATCTACGGGAGAGGAAGAGTGTGACAGTATTAACAGCAAAAGTGACGGTAGTAACAACACAGTAGTAGTTGTAGTAGTAGTAGTAGTAATAGTAATAGTAGTAGTAGTAGTAGTAGTAGTACGAGGGGGTATATAGTGGTGGCAGGGGTGGGACGAGAGACAGTGAACGAAATCTGGAAGGAGATTATAAAGAAAGAAAAAAAATCCGTATTAGCAGACGATCAGACTGTTAGCAGTGTCGTTTGTTCGTGTATCAGGCAGAATCCATGAATATATATGATATCAATCGCGGCAGCGAAGGTAATGGCTGAATATTTGCGTTTGTCACCCTTTCACGTCGGTTGTCAGCCTGTTACTACTACTACACGCACCACTATAGTCACGGTGGCGGAGGGGAGGGAGGGGAGGTTCAAGGGGGGGAGGAGCGGGAGGAGGAGGAGGATGGGGGGAGAAAGAGAACGGGGAGAAGGATGAGGAGGAGAGGAGTGTGGGGTGGGGGGGGGAATGAGCAGAACGTGGAGGTAAGGGAATGATGTACGATGAGGAATGGTGGTGGAGATGGTGAGTGTGGTGCAAATCGTGGTGGTTAGGGATGGTGTACCAGAAAGATCAGGACAGGGAGGAAGAAGTTTAGTCATGGAGAATGAGAACAGTCAGTTCCTTCCTTCTCTCCAAACACCATTACCACAACCACCCTCCCTCCCTCCCCCTCTCCCTCCCTCCCTCCCTCCCCCACTTCTTGCATAGCCACGCCTCCTTGCATCGTTGCCGTCGCTTCCACTGCGTCGTTCTTCTGTTGCTTCCGAAGTCGATGTTGACTCAAAACGAATGTCCGTTTCTTAAAATCATCGTTCACTTTTTTCACTACACACGTACTAACTCACAATCTCCTCTTATAACGCGAGTACGGAGATACACCTAACCGTTGTACGGTCAAAGGACTTCTGCGCATGTTCAACAATCCCCCCCAACCTTCCTCCTCCCCCCACACCTTCCCCCCCTTTTCCCACCCGTGCCTCCTCTCAATGATATGCCGCCACCAGGTCTGGACCACAAACTTTCGAGAAGAACCATATACTTTCGTTCAGTCCCATTCCCGGGCGTCTCCATACTCCTGCCAGAACGAACAACAATGAAACAGAACACAAGAAAGTGGAGTTATTGTCCGTATCTGCTAAGTCCACCGCCATTTAGACGCGAACTCGCTGTGCCTTAAGGTCGAGGAAGCCCTTGGTATTACACGTGAAATTAGACCTTAGCGACTTGATCAGAGCGTCATTAAGGACATAGAGGCGATCTTCCCCTTGGACTTGTGTATCAAACCCGTCCTAGTCGACCTCCAACGCCGGATCAATAGTGTAGTTTCACGAGTATGAATGTTGTACTCCAAACTTACTACGCTCCCCCCCTCCCTTACCATTCTACCCCCTCTCGGTGCCCCCTCATCCCTCCTCCTCCTCCTCCTCCCCCCGGGCTCCCCAATCACCCCCCCCCACCATCACCACCACCACCACAGAACTCTCCAATACCTTTTCCGTGTCTCTTTCACGCCAACCATTCTTTCGTTGTTGTTTTTTATCTTCTTAAATACATTATCACTTTTTGTTGTGTTGTGTGACGTAACACATACACCGAAGATCTTATTCGCAAGGGAAGAACATAAGAATGAAGGAGACTGCAAGAGACCATAAGGCCTACACTAGGGCTTGTAACTCAGCAAACCCCTGATCAAGCCCATTCGAGTTGGGCTTGAGTCACTGGACCTGAAGGTAGCGGCACACTAAGCATTTCTCACTAGCATGCTACTAGCTTTTGCTATTTCGTTAGAGATAGAGACGACTTGGGTTACAATATTCTAGACTTCCATAGGAACATCGCCACAATGTGTCTAACATTCGTATTCTAGGTTTAATTTCTCTTCTCACTATATGACGCAAGAGTAATTTGACGTTTGGAAATCTGAATTAAAAAAAAATATATCGTAACTGAAGTAGTTTCTGCTCAAACGGAGTAGCAAAAGCAAGTAGCATGCTAGCGAGAAATGCTAGCAAACTGAACTACACGCTGGATGTACCACTGCATCATCTCAGTGTCATCCTACACGGATGACTGGATGGAAGGATAAAGGAGTTAAAACTCTGAACATTGCGTTCCTCCTCTAGCACAGTCTACTAACCCTCCTTTTCTGAACCCGGTTAACTCTTAACTTGGCTACTTGAGCTGACGTCCGAAACAGCTATGGTGCTCCACTAACCTTACCCACTGACTAACCTAACCTGGCAAAAGGACCGAGAACAAGCCCTGAAGGTAACTTCAGTGTCGACGGGGCTCAAGTTAAAATGCAAGAGGCCTCCCTAGCCTCTTGTACTAACGACCTTCCTGATAACTTTGCATCGCTTCCTAGTCGTCCCCTCCTCCTCCTTCTCTCCTCTTTCCCTTCCTTCTCTCCTCCTTTCCTCCCTTCTCTCCTCCTTCCCTTCTTTCTCTCCTCCTTCCCTTCCTTCTCTCCTCCCTTCTCTCCTTCTTTCCCTTCCTTCTCTACTCCTTCCCTCCCTTCTCTCCTCCTTCACTTCCTTCTCTCCTCCGTTCCTCCCTTCTCTCCTCCTTCCCTCCCTTCTCTCTCCCTTCCCTTCCTTCTCTCCTCCTTCCCTTCCTTCTCTCCTCCTTTCCTCCCTTCTCTCCTCCTTCCCTCCCTTCTCTCCTCCTTCCCTCCCTTCTCTCCTCCTTCCCTCCCTTCTCTCCTCCTTCCTTTCCTTCTCTTTCCCTTCCCTTCCTTCTCTCCTCTTTCCCTTCCTTCTCTCCTTCCCTCTCCTTTTTCTTTTCTCCTCCTTCCCTCCCTTCTCTTCCTTTTCTCCTCCTTCCCTTACTTCTCCCCTCCTTCCCTCCCTTTTCTCCCCCTTCCCTTACTTCTCTCCTCCTTCCCTTCCTTCTCTCCTCTTTCCCTCCCTTCCTTCTCTCTCCCTTCCCTTCCTTCTCTCCTCTTTCTTTTCCTTCTCTCCTCCTTCCCTTCCTTCTCTCCTCCTTTCCTCCCTTCTCTCCTCCTTCCCTCCCTTCTCTCTCCCTTCCCTTCCTTCTCTCCTCTTTCCCTTCCTTCTCTCTCCTTTTTCTTCACTCCTCCTTCCCTCCCTTCTCTTCCTTTTCTCCTCCTTCCCTTACTTCTCCCCTCCTTCTCTTCCTTCTCTCCTCCTTCCCTCCCTTTTCTCCCCCTTCCCTTACTTCTCTCCCCCTTCCCTTCCTTCTCTCCTCTTTCCCTCCCTTCTCTCCTCCTTCCCTTCCTTCTCTCTCCCTTCCCTTCCTTCTCTCCTCTTTCTTTTCCTTCTCTTCTCCTTCCCTTCCTTCTCTCCTCCTTTCCTCCCTTCTCTCCTCCTTTCCTCCCTTCTCTTCTCCTTCCCTCCCTTCTCTCCTCCTTCCACTCCTTCTCTCCTTCCCTTCCTTCTCTCCCCCTTCCCTTCTCTCCTCCTCCCCTTCCTTCTCTCCTCCTTTCCTCCCTTCTCTCCTACTTCCCTTTTTATTCACATTTTCCTTAACTTCAAGCTGGATTCAGAAACCCGACACTTGCCACAACAGCATCTGATGAAGAAAATGAGAAGTCTCCGCCAGAAAGTGTGTACCTACGGCCGAAGCCTTCACCTTTGCCCTATGTGCTTAAGGACAGCAAGGGCAGGTAACAGTTACTGCGTGTGTGTATGTATACGTGCGTACGTGTGTGTATATACGTGCGTATGTGTGTGTGTATACGTGCGTACGTGTGTGTGTGTGTGTGTTTGTATACATGCATACATGTGTGTATGTGTGTGTTTACCTAATTTACTTAATTGTAGTATAAAAGAGAGGAGCAACGCTCGTCGGGCCCCGTCTCCTACTCTCCAATTGATCATACCTAGCCTTAAATTAGTGTACAATTCCAACTTAATCTATATCCTTAATTTCCAATTATCATACTTACATTAGAATTAAAAATGTATTGTTCTAGCTTGGTCTATATCCAAGATATTCCAAGTATTTATGCATTTGTGTGTGTGTGTGTGTGTGTGTGTGTGTGTGTGTGTGTGTGTGTGTGTGTGTGTATTCACCATGGTCTTGGATCACGTGTTGAACTCGTGATCGACGGCTATTTCCCTCCCGAAAGAGAGCTCAGAGCTCATATATGACCGATCTATGGGTAATGCTGTGACCTTACACGCACACACACACCCAACTCCCCGCCCACGAGAGTTGGAGTAACGACTCGCAGCGCAGCGGTGCTGAAATTATTTCAGCCCTGGACGGGATTCGAACCCGGACCGCCGTAGTGGCAGCCAGGAACTCTAACCACTGCGTCATCGAGTCGTGTGTGTGTGTGTGTGTACACGCGCGTGCATGTGTAAGGTTCAAAGCATTACCCATAGATCGGACCATATATGAGCTCTGACCTCTCATCCGGGAGAATAACAGCTACTGATCACGAGTCCAACACGTGATCCAAAACTGTGGTGTAACACAAAACACACGACCATATACACTGCAAATGAGACTCCGTAATTTACAAAATAAAAATTCCTTTCCGAAATTACCGACTTCAAACAATAACTAATAAATGTTGTTTATAACTGACTCCTTAGGTGCCGAAGCAATTGAGGTAATTATAGCGTCGTTTACACGTCTCCCGTGGGAGGTAATTCCACACAAGTAACCACCAAACACTAGTAAGTCTGGTAGAATTACGAAGCCGCATCATATACATCACCTTCAGTCTGTTTGCGAAAAAACATACAAAAGGATTACAAAGGATTACAAAAGCGGAGCATGCCGACAGGAGACCTTTTGGTCCATAACTTAGTCGGATGCGAAAAAATTATATATATAATTATGATAAATAAATAAATCATAACATAAATAATAATAAATAAAATAAATATGTACAGTACATGCATAGGCATAGTTAAATAATAAACAAACAGGTAAATAGTTAAGAATAAATTGACAGATAACTAATAATAAATTAAATTTAAGCAAATAATAATAATCAAACAAATGATATCAAACAAATAATATAAAATAAATGGCAGTCATTACAGCATCTTCACCGCTATAGGTTCATTCCTTCTAGTCTTATAAATACTAATATGCGAAGAAAGAAAATTCGTTAAATTCATTATAGAAAATGGGAGTCATTACGTCATGAAGAAGTACGTAAAGGGGTTGGGTGCGTAAGGGAGTGAGGAGGAGTGAGGGGGAATGTGGGAGGGGGGTCCCCACTCCCACGTCACTTCATACCAAGTGACCACTGTGGTATTTATTTGGTAGCACATATCATCACAGAAAAAAAAATCCATGAGCCAATCCTTATACTGAACGAGTTTAAAACAATGACCATCAAAGGTGATAATGTACCAAAAATAATGCATCATAATAATGTATGTTTTATTCTCTAAAATGAAATTACAATATTATATATATATATATATATATATATATATATATATACACACACACACAAAATCCTGCAGACATCTAGGTTACCTCTGTCAATAGAAGAATGGAAGACCCGAAATCCACACACACACAAACACACAGTATCACGGACCAGCGGGCACAACAACCGGCAGACAGGAATTATTAGTGGCGGCGCCCTAGCGTGGCCACGACCAACACCTGGTGCCAATAATGACATTTAGCAGGTTCAACGTGTGTGTGTGTGTGTGTGTGTGTGTGTGTGTGTGTGTGTATGTATGTGTGTGTGTGTGTATGCGTGTGTATGTGTGAAGAAGAGGGGGTTATCCCATCTAACTTCCATATGGGTGCAGACAGCTCGGACACCATACCCACATATCCTTTCTCTGTGAAGCCTCGAAACACACCAACTTCCAGGTAACCTCAGTTTCCAAAAGATCCAAGACCATGGAACACATCCCAAGGTATGCCAATAAAGAATCGAATTCTAGGAAGATGCCATGGAGGACTTCTATATCAAGCCATGATGGTCTGAAGTGATTTTTCATGGAGCCACATTCAAAGTATTGGGGAAGGCACTAGTGCCGACGAGAATCACCATAATATCCATGAAGTACGACATTACACCTAAGAGAGAGTAGAGTATCATCAGCGAACTGATATAAAAATCATCAATCGTAACGCCTTAAACTCCACCACCACGCCTACGCACTTCCTAGTCTTGTTCTGGCCAGGTCAACCCGACTTTATTCAGTCAACGGAACGAGTATCGAGTCTTGGCAGTCGTTCGGTCTCTTCCTTTGTGACGAGTTCAACCCTCAACTGGATAAAATAGTCTTGACATGACCAGAATAGATACATTTTAACCTCCTACGTCACAATGCTGAAGGGGTTAGGCCATGCCTGGATTGTACCGTTTCCCATAGTTTCTGTCATCGAGGATAACACCGCTCTCATATCAAAGATCATACTGGGGCTATGGGAGAAGGCGAAACTGGGGTAAGTTGTTGCGATGGGCTCACCAGTTAGGACATTGAAGTGAAATGTGTGGTAAGTAACGGGAGTACTGCAAGGAGAGGTTAGGGGGAAATACGTCTTTTTACATGAGAAAAATTAATGGGTGAAGCGATGTCTGAGGCAACTGGGAGGGCTATAAGACATATGAGGAGCAGTGAATGTGTGTTGGAGAGTTATGTAGTTTTGGTTTGTTCTCTATGGGAGAGCTGTGGATTTTGATCGTGGAATTGATGCTGAGTTTGGATGAATTCCGGTACGGATATGACTCGAGGCGACTCGAGTCCAAATGGATAGGGATGGTTGGGGAATTTCTAGGATTTGGTGGTACTTTTGAGGTGGAGAGGACAATGCAATCGTGATATTACCTATATACTGTGTTGTATGCTACAGCGGTTCTCTTCATTCAGCGACGAGACGCGGATTGTGGGAGAAGGAGGTTTCGTAGTGGAAGAACGCGGTGAGCTAGTGAGAGATGAAGCTGACTGTGCGGTGAGGTGGGGAGGACTGGAAGAGTGTGGTGGATCCTTATATCGTTATTGTGGCTACGCCTGGTAGTGCTTTTAGGATGGGAATGTCAGAAAGGGGGTAAAGTCGGTGTGGCAAATCCTGGAGCCATTGTGTCAATGGTTACTAGGTAAAACATCATAGAGCTGACTCGGATTCGGTCCTCTTGAGAACTAATGTCCTCCAGGAGGTTGAAGCTTTGGTTCATAGATATGTATTGAACACAAGAGGACGCTGCGTGGTAGTTCTTCCCACAACTTGTATATGTGGCTGAGTTTGAACATGGGGAATTATGTGCAGGGGCCGAGCAATGTACACATACGCCTGTAAGACAGTTACATCACTAGTATGGCAAAAGCGTTGGCAGTTAAAACAGCAATGTGGGCGTGGGCATTTTATCATTTGGAATATTAGGTTTCCAGCCCAGAGGTAGAGTACAAACCGGGGAAAGTATGCAAAGGTTAATGTCGATATGGGGAATGGCATCTTTATGGCTTACTGTTCTTTTGGGGTGGTAGACTCGGGTTACTTTTTGTTCTGCAATTTCTTCCAAAAGTTCTGAGTCGTAACTCAGTGGTCAGCGTTAATTACAGCCACGCGTGGAGTAGAAGGTTGCCTGTATTCCATTTTCGACTTTGACTTTGACATTTGCTTTGGATCTAAGCTCCACTGCTTTGGATCCATTTGATCGAGTTCTCATTTGACGGGGTTTTCCACGTGAAATGATGACATTTTTACTTCAAGACACACTGCGAAGTAAAGAATGATCCACTGGTAGTGTTATCGCTCTCTCACTCTCTCTTTCTCACCGTTAGTGTTAAGGGCTTAAATTCCTGGGTGGTCAAGGTCAGGGTCTATTTTGTCTCGGTAACCAGAGGACCAAGGTAAGTCTGGCAATGAAATGTCTCTCAATGGTATGGGGGAAACATGTGCTAAGGCTCAATAGCCCTTCTGCGGCGGAAGCGGCAGTGTTTATTACTTTATTTGTTGGAGGGAGGTGGCCCTCAAAGCACCAGCGGGTTAAACAGCATCAGTGTGTGAGTACGTGAGGACAGTCACCCTTCCGTTGTTGGGTGGGAGGATTTTATATGGGAGGGCGAAGTGACAGCAAGGGAGGTTTTGATGGATCTTAGAGGGTTACTGTTCCTTCACTACGCCTACTGGCTGATTTGTTCCTTCATTGTGGCCACAGAATGGGCGACCTAGACTACATATTATACTTTGTTCATTACAGCAAAGTGCCGCATTGTTTTCTCGGTTCCTCGAGATCCGTTTTTTTGTCCTTCCACTGCCTTCCTAAAATGACCATGTTACCTCAGTTTAGGAACCAGTTTAGGCCTTCTGCCCCCCACCGTCACGCACCAACACCGTTGGACTTTTTTCGACTCCGTAAAAGGGTAGAAGAAAGGTACTGTTAGTATGTGCAGCAGGAGGAAATGGTACACCAGTGACTAAATATAATGACAGTCAGTCGTTACTTCACACTTCCAACGACCTTCCTAGTACGAGTTGGTTCCGGGAGGCATCGCTTGGAGATGGAAAGCCAACATGCAGCTATTCCTCCAAGGAGGAGAACCCAACCTTCCATCAAGCGCGAAGTACCACAAGGATCACACTTAGGTCAACATAAGTACCATGCAAGGAGAGCCGTCTATGGCGATCCACTGCATCCCAACCTATCACCAGCCGTCTCCACTCCGTCTTAACACTGGATCAAGATTGGTAGGACAAGAGAGTGAGACTGACGACGCGACGCCATTCACCTTCACTTTAATCAAATGTCAAGCGCAAGTCACGAGTTTGGACAGCCGAACTCATGGTCATCTTCAAAAATGAAGGACGAACATTATTATATCATCATACATCATGACTTCTGCACAAGGTGCAAGCAGGCACAGGCGCTTGATGTGGTGCACAGATAACAGAGATGGAGACATGCAGACCTCAGAAGGATCAAAAGCAAACTGGTTACAAAGGAGAAGAGGCCTACGTAACCATGGATACAGGTTCTGGCGCCAGACCTGGGATTACAGGAATGGTCTGGCGCCAGACCTGGGATTACAGAATGGTATGGCACCAGACCTGGGATTACAGGAATGGTCTGGCGCCAGACCTGGGATTACAGGAATGTTTGGTCGCCAGACCTGGGATTACAGAATGGTCTGGCGCCAGACCTGGGATTACAGGAATGGTCTGGCGCCAGACCTGGGATTACAGAATGGTCTGGCGCCAGACCTGGGATTACAGGAATGGTCTGGCGCCAGACCTGGGATTACAGGAATGTTTTGTCGCCAGACCTGGGATTGCAGGAATGGTCTGGCGCCAGACCTGGGATTACAGGAATGGTTTGGCGCCAGACCTGGGATTACAGGAATGGTCTGGCGCCAGACCTGGGATTACAGGAATGGTCTGGCGCCAGGCCTGGGATTACAGGAATGGTCTGGCGCCAGGCCTGGGATTACAGGAATGGTCTGGCGCCAGGCCTGTGATTACAGGAATGGTCTGGCGCCAGATCTAGGATTACAGGAATGGTCTGGCGCCAGACCTGGGATTACAGGAATAGACGCAGTGATCGACCCACAAAATCTACGAAATGGAAGATGTACTTTCTACATAAGGACTTCATTCGGTATAACTAGTGACCATGGACAGTAGCGTTTCTCAACCAGGGTTCCTCGGAACCCTAAGGTTCCGCAAAAGGTCCCTAGGGGTTCCGCGAGAACAAGTGAGATAAGCTAATGCATTTTTTATTTTTTATTTAATTTCATATACGTGATATAATTAAACACGCACGACATATTCTTGGTTATTGTAATAATGTAATATAGACATCATCCTATCTAACCTATTATTACGATGAAAATAAAATGAGAAAGATATGGTATATACATATATATACATATATATATAATTTTTTTCTTCTTTTTTCTTTTAGGCCGGTATATGGGTCGCCTCCCCGCCTGACCAGGGCTGTCGGGAACCACCGCAAGAAGCAGGCAGCGGGCCCCGGGAATCGAACTCACGACTACCTGCTCATGAGTTCGACACGGTATCCACTGGGCTACCACAAGGCCTAGCCATAAAAGAAAATAAATAAATAAATAAATAATAACAATTACCACCGTCAACAGCTTAATACCTTACCCATTTTTGCAATTTCCTTCCACCTAACGGTGGACGAGCTTATTATGAAGTGGGACTCTCAAGACTTGCCCCCCGACGCCCAAATATCTTAATTTGGTATTTTTGTTCTGGCTAAAGGCAAACGATTTTACTCAGGAATTAAAAGAAAATTCTCACCCACTTACAATTCCTTAGTTAAAATGAGAAGACTGGCAAGATACACTTGCCTCGGAGGGGAGAGAGGGAGAAAGAGAAAGAGAGAGAGAGAGAGGGGGGGAGAGAGGATGGAGAGGGGGAGAGGGGAAGGGGTAGAGAGAGGGAGAGGGGAGAGAGAGGGAGAGGGGAGAGAGAGGGGGGAGATGGTGAGAGAAAAGGGGAAGAGGGGGAGAGAGGGGGAGAGGGGTGAGAGAGAGGGGAGAGGGGGAGAGGGAGAGAGGAGAGGGAGAGAGGAGGGAGAGAAAGGGGGAAGAGGGGGAGAGGGAGAGAGGGGGAGAGGGAGGGGGAGAGAGATAGGGGATACAACGGGTTTAGGGGGAACTGACCTATGGTTCGACCCCCAAAGACCTAATTACTCGAAGATCCACTTCGACCGAAAGTTCACAGGAAAGGTCGAGGCTCTTGTCTCCCCCAACAGGAGGGCGAGATGATCCGCGGGTGACTTCGTCAAGGGAAGTGGGTTGGTGCTCCAACATGGCTCATGAAACGACATTTCTGTTTTCATGCAACGATGGTCCTTTGCCGCCCAAGTCCATCAACACCCTCAACTTTCGAGGACTCGAAACCCAGTCACCGGTCCATAGATTGAAAAAAAAAAAAAAAAAAAAAAAAAAAAAAAAAAAAAAAGTAAGGCAGAAATACAAGGAGTCTTTGGCAAAGGGTACGGATGTCTTTTAGGCTTTTATGGATTTGGAGAAGGCGAATGACAGGGTTGACAGGCGTTTTGGGACGTGGTCAGGAGTTACGCAAATAGTAGAGCTTCTGAGTGAGAGGCTTGGGGTGAAGGTAGGGCTGCGTTAGGTCTGTGTAATGTCACCATGGTTGTTCAACATGTATTCAAATATATGCATATGTATATGCATACCCTAACGGGAAAAATAGAATAAAAGTGGGTAAGAGGAGGACCAGGCAGAAAATATGTAGACGGGCTAAGGACATCTGTAGAAGAAGAAATAACAAATGTCATCTTGTTACGAAGAGGATATGTGTAGACAGGAACGAAGCTCCACGGTGTCCAACGTCCAAGTGGATATAGCAACCCGATGGATAGATTTCCATGTAGTAATAACTGTTGCCTCCCAGAGCCCAACACTGGTTAGCAATGGTCCTCGAGCCCTACTAGAGATCTCTCTGAGTAGAAACTTTGGACTCTTTTTTTCTGTGTTGCGTTAATGTGGAACTGTTTTTTTTTTTTTTTGTCACCAAATGAAAGGAGAGCTGTTCACTCACTTTATTCTGTACTTCTTATGCCCACCATTGTGGAGAACGGTTGGAAAGCCATGAAAGTACTTTCCACTTACCGGGGATCGAACCCGGATCTTCCGCGTTCCGAGGCAAGAGAGAGAGAGAGAGAGATTATCTGATAATCTACTGCCCTTTCCCCTGGATCCATTTACGTCCATATTTCTTCCAATCATTCTTTTGGACACCTCTACATAACGCCATCTCCACTACCCTCCTTCCCACAATCCTGGCTCACGTATATTTAGGTTGTTCGCGATTATTGTTTTCCTCTCGTCACTTGTACCACATCTTTCCGCAATGGTTCCTACCTGCCACCCTATACCTCCCTACTACATCTATCGACTTATATCCTACTCTGGCATTACGATCCACAACACCAAAACATTTATATTTCACACAAAACTCTCTACACATTAAAAATGAATAAATGAATGTATCCAAAATACTTTCCTCTTCTCTTCATTCTTCTCAATACCATGGTCATATAAGGCATTCCATGCCAGACAGGCCCTCAAAGCAAACGTATTTTTGAAGAGCTGGCGTCTTCGCCTGTCTGGCACGGAGAGACTCAATGGCACTCACAAACGTTTCTCTCCACTCCATCGAGTCTTCTTCATCACCAACAGTACCACTCCTTCCTCTCCTTGCCCCCCCACGCCACTCCTGACACCCAACACACCACTCACCCAAACGCCAATTCGCCCTTCCCTTTCAATTTCGTTTCACTTAGCGCTAACACATCCATCTTTCTTATTCGTAACATACCACCCATCTCTTAACCTTTTCTCTCATCTGTATCACACACACACACACTTAATGGTCCAATTACTAGGGTCCTCGTTTGAGTCCTCTTCTTATGCCAGACCTCGATATGGGAAAAATATGGTGCAAATAAGCTTTCCCACATATCTCTATCAAACGACAAGAAGGATCGAAGAATTACCCAAGACATCAAAAATAAATTTTCCAACCAAGGAAGACCCTCTGTACTTGCCATCCAGTCTGAGAAAATGACTGCTATCTCTAAATGTTCTCAGCTACTGGTGTATGATGGTGTTATGTCAGGCGACAGAGTAAAAAAGGGGAAATTCTGTTCTGTCACAGAGTAACATCTCAAGGAGGTTTTACTGGCATCAGTGAAGAACTATAAATTGCCATGTTCTAGAAAACTTTGCCAGCAAATCAGCTCAAACTGGTTTCGGTGCAAATTCGGATTTGTTGGCGCCAGCCAATCAGCTCAAACTGTCTTCAGAACAAACTTAGATTGGCGACGAGTGTTACCTTTAGGCGTCTACGAAGGAATGGCGTCAAGAAAGTCTCTTAGCGTGTAAAGACGTCCTTCCGGACCCATGGGTGGATTCCAAGGCTCGTTTCACATGCATCGACTTTTCGCCGTGCGTCGCCCACGACACGACGTCGTGCTCTCACAACCACGATTGTGTAGGGAAGCTTTCACATGCCACAACTATGAGTACGTGTGAAAGCGTCCATAGACACCCATGGTTATTTGAGAGCACGGCAAAAAGTCGATACGTGTGAAGAGCCTTAGGGTTAAATAGTGGCCAAAGTTAAAATGAGGGCAAGTAAAAGGTTATACTTTAAACTAAAATGTATCTACATAATGTGCATGATGTGGGGTTTACCTGTATCAGATAAAACAATAATACCGAATAAATGACATGAACACAACTTGTGGTTCTAAAATACTGAGGTTGTAATACACGCACACACGGCGGTCAGGGTTCGAATCCTGCCCAGGGCTGAAATAATTCCAGTATCGCTGCGCTTCGAGTCGTTACTCCAACTCTCGTGGGCGGGGAGTTGAGGGTGTGTGTGCGTGTAAGGTCACAGCATTCCCCATAGATCGGTCATACGAGCTCTGAGCTCTCTTCCGGGAGGGAAATAGCTGTCAATCACGAGTCCAGCATGTGATCCAAAGACCAAGGTGAATACATACACAAACACACACCATACACACACAGCGTGTTGTATACACTTCCTGACACCACTAGGTGTATCGACACAGGCCCCAAGTAAGTTTACATAAACATAACAAAGACATTCAAAGGATTTATGAAGAACCGGGCGAGACTGATGAGGCAATCATAGAGTGATTTACGAGATTGGGAACCCGGGAAGGGGGGGGGGGGTGTCAGACTTCGATGTCGTTCTTCGAACTCGAACTCGACCAGAGGCCCAAAAATGGTCCTTGCCCAGAACCAAGAGCTGGAAAGATGGTAAAGAAGCATTCGAGAACAAATTCCAAAGGATTCTGTTTCCAACCAACTTGTTCTACCTCCACTGCCTTTGACTTAGTCATTTCCTCTTCCACACCTTCCATCCTCCCTTCTCTCTTTCCTTCCCTCCCTCCTTCCTTCCTTCCTTCCTTCCGTCTCTTCTTCCATCCTTCCTTCTCTCTTTTCTTCCTTCCTTTCTTTCCTCCTCATTTTCCTTCCCTCCCTCCTTCCACCCTTCTTTCTCTCCTTCCTTTCCTCCTTCTCTCCTTCCTTTCCTCCTTCTCTCCTTCCTCCCCTCCCTCCTTCCATCCTTCCATTCCTCGTCCTCAGCACTACACAGTTAAACACGGGGAAAGAGGTGAGGGAAGGAGAGGAATAGGGAGGGAAAGGGAGAGAGTAGAAAAGAGTAGGAGAAGGTAGGAGAGAGATGGGGAGGGAAAGGGTGGGAAGGACAGGGCGAAGGAGGTGGAGGACGGGGTAGTATGAGGAAGAGAAAGAGGCGGAAGAGGAGGAGGGAGAGGAGGAGGGGGAGCAGGAGGGAGAGGAAGAGAGGGAGAGCGAGGAGGAGGGAGAGGAGGCGGACGAGGAGGGAGAGGAGGCGGACGAGGAAAAGAGAGAGGAGGCGGAAGAGGAGGAGGAAAAGAATGAAGAGGCAGAAGTGGAAGAAAAAGAGGTGAAAAGGAAGAGAGGGGGAAGTGGAGGAGGAGGGGTAGGAGGAAGAGGAGGAGGAGGAGGAGATGAAAAGGGGTAAACTACGAAGGAAAATATATTTTAAAAAGACAGGTTTTGTCTAGCTAAAGTGTGTCGATTTTATTCAGCCGGGGCCATGCTACAAAACTGGACTGATCTGGTTTGGTCAATTGATCAAGACCCACATTTTGTTCCAAGTCTGCCTCTTAGCTCAATAAAATCAACTGCCAGTAATCAGAACTTTATACATATACACACATATATACACGAGTATACATATGTATGTATGTACGCTTTAAACCCAATATCGGAGAAATAATATCAGAAGTACAGGAGATCCGTATATTTCGACTACTATCTGTAGTCCTCTTCAGCATAATGGTTACAGAAAGATAGAGTACAGGTATAAATGAGGTTGTGGAGAGTACAGAAAAGGGGACGGGGAAAAGCGGGGGGGGGGGACTCTGACCTTGATGTGGTTGGGTCAGGGATGGACAATTAGTGGTATTTTGTCCGACCGCTCTTGACATTAATTTATTGACTGCTATCCTCGTGATGCAATCTGCGGGCCACTGACCTTTTGTGGTATTGAAGGTCAGTGGCCCCCAGATTGCATTACGAGGATAGCAGTCAATAAATTAATGTCAAGGGCGATCGGACAATATACTACTAATTGTCCATCCCTGACCCAACCACATCAAGGGCAGAGTCCCCCTCCCCCACACTTTCCCCCGTCTCCTTTTCTGTACTTCTCACTGCCTCATTTATACCTGTACTCTATCTTCTTGTAACCATTCTGCTGAAGAGGACTACAGATAGTAGTCGAAATATACGGATCTCCTGTACTTCTGATATTATTTCTCCGATAGTGGGTTTAAAGTGCACATTTACAAATGTGTTATAACATTACAGTTTCATATATATACAGTATATATATATATATATATATATATATATATATATATATATATATATACAAAAACACAATAAAGTCCAGCTGTTGCGAAGCTTTAATCATGAATCCATCGCGTTACCCCTCACACTCAGAGGGACCCGCGTTCTAAGCTCTGCAACGGCCAGGCCTGTACAAGCGATTTATTCCATAACACACACACACACACACACACATATATATATATATATATATATATCTCATACACCTGGTAAAAGAAAACTCGATTCGCACCAAAACACAACAAAAAACAAACTACGATGATGACGTAGTTCCACCAACACCAAGACATACGCACCAAAGATCACAGAATTGATGAGGTGTTATCATAACCCTACAGCTGACAAACCTGTAACAGAAAGAAAAGCAACATCAAGAGAAATGTAGATTTAAGTCTTAAAAAAATCAAGTGTAGAAAAGTAAACAGTTATTATATTTTTCTTTTTATGTTTCAGACATGACCGTACACATTCAAAAATCACGAACGATATATTTTGTAAATTAATTACTATCAATCACGATCAAGGTTAAATCATATACAAATAACAATTCTTTGAAAGTAAATTTACTTTATTCACTAGTGTCACTCCCTTAACTAGATCAAATCGGCTAACGTTATCAAAACCCACATTCACAGTTAATGTACAACATAAGAAAAGGCTGCAAGAGACCATAAAACCTACACTAGGCAGTTCCATGTCCCTTACCACTTTCATCCCTATCCATAAAGTTAATATTCTCTTAAAACAACTAATTGTTTCAGCGCTCACTAACTACCTGGTTACTAAGTCTATTCCATGCGTTAACAACTCTATTGGTATATCAGGTCTTGTTAAATTCCTTCTTAAACCCAAATTTGCCCAATTCAAATCCAATACTGCGAAGCCTACTCTGATGTCTTAATATGATGACCTTGCCTGTATCACCCTTAAGATCTTAAAAAAAAATAATGAAGTGAATATTTTTTTTTAATTGGACATTTAATCATTGCATAATGACTTAATCTACACACAGAGATATTTTTCCCCCTTACAAGGAGGGTAGCCCATAATGATTTACTGCAAATCTTTAACCTTTCAAGACAATAAGAAAACGGACAGAAAATGTACATTTTCTAAAATGTATTTCCAAATCTTCATTCTAAATGCCTGTGCCTGTCATTTGTAAATATCTGGCAAGGCTTCAACATACCATACATCCTTCCAAGCGTTTAGTTGTGGGTTCGAATCCCGCACTCCTCTCCGATCCCCAGCAGTGATTGTTACCTGCCCCAACAGTCCCTAAAGCGCATAATGGGGTAAAGGTGACGGCTTCGACCGCAGATACTCAGCGCCTCCTGCCGTAGGATCCTCACCTTTTTTTTTTTTACATCATATAAATTTCTGTGACGTTCGTGGGGTACAGTTGTCTGCATATATATATATATATATATATATGCGAAAAAACACAGGACAAATTCAAAGCGTAGACGGTAAGATCTCTCGTATATTACATCATTGGACAAACTGTACATATACAAATAACAGCATATATACACACTTTTTCTATATCTACGTACAGTTTGTCTGAAGAAGTAACGAAAGATCTTATCGTCTACGTTTTGAATTTCTCCTGTTTTTTATTTTGCATACATACCCCACAGTGAAGTGAGGTTTCTCCATATATATATATATATATATATATTATCAACCACAACTCACTAATTCTAAGCCATCAACACCGAGGTACTCGAGGAGGCCAACATGCAGCAATTGAAACGTGTTACAGCCAAGGACTCGAACCTGCTCTCTTTCCTCCAGTAGCAATGAAGTCTCACTTTCCATTCATGTCCTCATCCTCTTTCTCTAAGCTTTAATTATTCCCTCAAACGTCTTAATGAAGGATCTCCGTTCTCAGCTGAATAAAATCGCCCGGCGGAGGTCAAAGCACACATGACTCAAGGGATTAATCTATTTTACTTGAATGGTTTCAATTTAACGAGTGAAATCGCCTAAATGGGGAAGTACATAAGGGCCCAGTCACACCAAGCTTACGACCTGTTTCCGACCACCGACGACCAGGTGGTCGCCGAAGAGTTGCAGGTAGTCTTTGGAAGTCGCTGGTAGTCGGTAATAAGATAGATAGATCGATAGATATATTACAACACACACTGAATAGTCTCCAGTACAACACACACTGAATAGTCCCCAGTAGATAACATTTTCATCTTATCAACCACACCATTAACTTTTTCCATTTCATTCCTTCCATAGGTTTTGTGTCTCCGACCGATCGCTTGATTTTCGGTCGAAGGTGATCGGAAACAGGTCGTAAGCTTAGTACGACTGGGGCTGAAGCGTGAAATATGGACTTCTGATGTGGCTTTCCTCCTTGTCTAATTCTCTTTACGTCAGTTCTTTACTAAGTGGACATCCTTAAGGTAGTTTTCTTCGGTGCGATTATAATCGCTCAACGATGATCGTCAAACGATTGTCTAGAGCACTAATAAATTGTTGTTGTTTTTTTAATGGGGCTGTTTTGTTTCGAACTTTGAAGTACGAGGATGATCATTTTAACAGATTCTATTTACGCGTTCAACAAAATATGATCCTATGTTTGATGCACGGCATCAGCCACTTTGACTGGTAAGCTAAAAATTAATCTAATTTTCATCTTAGTCCTGGCTGGCAAACAGAACCACAAATATATACAGACGCACACGGTGAAACAGTATTTCTCAGAATCTTTCTTCACAATAATCACTCCACGTAAAGTTCATCAACATGGCCACATCGCTGTATTTTTAAAGTCCCCCTCTCTCATCCACGTTTTCTACAAGGCAAGGTGGTCTGAGAGGATAATATTATTCTAAGAGAACAATTGGAAATTCACTACTCAGAGTTTAAAGAAATAGTACAGTGGATACTCAGTTTCACAACTTTGATATATTCTTCTTCTTTGATGAGATATTGTGTCAGATGGTGACAACATCCAACACAGAGAAGAGGCATTTGCCGAATGAACAAAAAGTTGGTCAAATCCGCCATTCGAGATCATTACGCTCGAAAACAATAGCGTGGTCTTTCCAATGTAAAGTTCATGACCCCAAGAAGGGAGAGGACAGTACAAGGTCTAACAAAAATACAAATAATAATAAAGTAAATAAATGAATAAGGAATAAATAATAAATACTGAGGTTGGAAATCTTTCGGAAAAGAATATTTCAGCTGCGAAAATGAAATGGCAAGGGTTATAATTAAAGTACTCTTTAGTCTCCCAAGTGGTAACGGAATGTATTTCAGATAATGTAATAATTGGTTGATAAATAGATATTATAGTTGTAGTTAAACAGTTAGATAACTCATACAGTAAATGTAGGATGAGATCGTGAGGCTTGTCGTTACTTGCTGACAATATGAAATGCGTATTTTGAAATGCAGCCGTTTCGAGCTATATTTTACGCTTCCTCCCCTCGTGGATTCCTAACAAAAAATTTAACCTCCATGGGTGCTGAAAGTTGTGGCTCCCTCCTTCAAGGGGAAATAACATATGCTAAGCTTTAAGGTTAAAGCACTCAGGCTGAAAATTCATTTGGTATTTGTTCTGCGCCATATACACTAAAACTGTTGCAGGAATAGACATGCTGTGTTGTACCGGCTTTCAGTTGCCGTAGCTCGATATTGTCCAGGCGCTAATATCCTCTTTAACAGTGAAGCATTTAATGGATTCCGTTACTGCCAGAGACAGATTATACTTTTCAGATAGGGTAAACTGCATTCTTAAGGAGGTTTTGTGGTTTATGAGATAAGTTAGGGTTGTGTACATGTTGTATAGTCTATTTACGGTGTGTATGTAGCTGTTTGAAAATTATTTCAGTCTGATTGAGAAAGGGATTTTCCCTATGTGATTCATTCCTTGGATCTATTTCCCCATCAGCCGGATGAAATTCAACCGTTACAGTTTTTCTCATGGGTGAAAGGTATATCAATAAGTCAATATCTGGCTCTTTGGTAAATATAAAGTTGAACTTCATGAGGTATTCCTTCTTACCCAAAACACCTCCTTTACCCATTGGATCATTATGTTCTCCATGACCATATTTAACAAAGTATTCCCAACAAATCTGCCATTTGCTTCCCACTCCTCCCAAATGATCTCGTTGCAATTAAAGTCTCCCACAAGGGCTACATCGTTACTTTGTTCAATATATACAAGTATATATTTTCTTAAGGAGGAGAGTTGTGTCCAACAGGATTTCTTGATATTCAGGTTCATTACCAGCTCTTGTCTTGAGAGGTGTGGGGTGGGGTGGGGGGCATATATCATCATGAATCTCTCCTGTTCAACCCTCTAGCTCTACTCTTTAGGTGAAATTCAGTCTTGCTTTCACTCAAGATTTAATTTTTTTCATCATTATGTCATTTCTTACAACAACCATCACTTCTCCACCCATCTTATCTTCTGTCACTTTTCCCAATAGAGTATCTACAATTCCACATCTGAAGATCAACATCAAGTAATCCTTTACCTACCAGTCCAATGGTAAAACAACTCCATTAGCATAAGCTAATTCTAGTTTTCTTGTAGCATTTCCTGTGCTATACTGCTCTCCTGTCCTTTTCAAAACCACACATTAAGTGAAGCATTACACCCACTCAGCCTATTGTTAATAAATGCCATTTGGAAGCAACTAGTCACACAAGAGACAATGAAGACGAGCAATGACCCCAGTATCATTTACTAAATCCCCTGTAATGGCTGCAGCAAGCCATGTTATGGCAAAGGCCAAAGGAGATTACCTAACAAATTTAAAGAGCACAGGGCAGTCATAAAGAACCACCATCTTTTGAACTGGTGGGCTACATAGATCAGGAAGGACATTTGCCCAATTGGCATTAAGCAGAGATAATGAAAAAGGGCTTCCTAAACAGCAAAGAAAGATCATCTCAACTCTTTACAGAGCCAGAAAAGACAATATAAACTAAAAAGTAAATATCAAAGTGGACCAATACAACAGCAAAATACCCCACCAAGCTCCTTCAGAACAGCAACTACCATACTTAATTGCCAGGTGTACAGTGGGGTTTTGTCCTGTGATTTGGTATCCAATGGGTATTCTAGATACATAACAGATTTGGGTTTCTACAGCATTTCTTATATCATCATTCATGATGTACAACTGGTATTTCAAATGTACAAACTGTATGATGTGTATATCATAAATGATGGGGTAAGGAATGTTGTAGAAGCCCAAATCCACATACACACACTTCCGTTCCACCATCACCTTTACCTCTTCATCTCACCATTCCCTACCCTTCCTTCTCTTCCTTCCCATCCTCATCATCCCACATAACATCTTTAAACACTATCACTTCCTCCTTGAAACATACCCATTCTTCTGCTCCGACTACCCTTTCATCACTCACTAGCTACGTATGATAAAATTGGAGATGAGGAGACAAGACCCAGCAAGCATTGATCTTTTCCTGTATACTACCATTAGGTAAATACAAATGAGTAAATATATCCCACACTTACCTCAGCTTCCCCTGATATTCTTTCTCTTTTTCCTTCAAAAGAAAAAATATATAAAAACAATAAAAATAAATTAACAAAATAAAGAAAATAATTATGAAATAAACTTTCCAGTGTTTCAGTTCTTTTAGCCTAAGTAGTTAGTTTCCAGTCACTGTGCCCTCCCCACGCCCTTCGGTCACGTCCTCTTGGACCACCTTGCCACATAGAAAACATGGATGAGGGAGGGGAAACTTGATAGCTTTATGGATCTGAAAATGCTAGTATTTACTTAATTGTAGTATACAGGAAAGGAGCAATGCTCATCTGGTCGCGTCTCCTATTCTCTATTTTTCTAACACACTTAGACTCAAATTCATGTATGGTTCCATCTTAATCTGACTTTGATTTCCAATTATCATGTTTAGATTTAAACTCGTGTACTGTTTGAGCTTGACCATGTGAATTTCTTCACATGGACAGGTTATTTAGAAAAAAAAGATTCATGAGGTTACTGGTTTTGTGTATTTGTGGCCTTGTCTACCCACCAGAACTAGGAGAAAAACGCGAGTCTGTGTGTGGTGCCGGAAAGATGTATGCCCCATAAAGACCAGGTGCAAAGGAGGAAAGCCTAAAGTCTGGTTGCAGTTCCCCGTGTAAGGGGGAAAAAGCCTTTGGTATGTGTATGTATGTTTATTCCCACTTCTACCATGAGATTTCATTTAATAAAGAAAGAAAGAAACCACACTAGAAGAAATTATGAAAAATCTCATAGAAACACTGATCATTCCAAGATTGCAATAAGCATTAGTGGCATAGTTCCCACACCGAGAGAAGGATAGCAACCAAACTGGTTCCTAACCTGGCAAATAAATCATATGAGGAGAGACTAAAAGAACTGGATCTGCCAACATTGATAGATCAATGAGAAAGAGGCAATATGATTACAATATTTAGGTCATGTAAGGGGACAGACTACAGTGACAGAAGGGATCTCTTATTAAGGGATGGTAAGCCACAAAAACAAATTGGGGAAGACTAAATATCTAAAGGATGTGAAGAAATACAGTATTCCATATAGATATATAAACACTTGGAATAGGTTAGAAGATGATATAACCCAAGCTGAAGCAATACATGAATTCAAATTAAATGTGATAATTAGAAATTGAAGATATCAACCAGGTTGGATTCATAAATTAATTTGAGGCTAGGTAAGATAAATTAGAGTTTCCTGTATATTACAATTAGATAAATACAATTTGGTACAATTATGTGAACACACTCAAAACTGATGCACAAACAGATATGTGATACCTGTTATGTCATGTGATTAGTACATCATTTCTTGACAGACTGAAGTTTCTTGTAGTTAAATTACCAGTTTATTTCATTTTTCTAACATATCTAAATAAGAGGACATAATCTGAAATTGATGTATAATACTACTAGATTTCCTTCTTTGCTTGTGTAAAAACAGAGTATTCAGTGTAATTGATACATTGTATATATCTAATGAGCTGTACTATTATCAAAAATATACACAACAAAGTAAAAAATATGTCACAATATAGGTGATTGATACCAGCATTCATTTATGATGAAATTGGTACCTGAAAGAAATATTAACTGTAGCCTTTTTTAAAACATAATTACATAACATTTTAGAAGAACTACATTCATAAACAAAAAATTACAGAGTAAAACTAAATTCTAACTACAAAAATTAATCTCACTTACCAAGTTGGAGCACATAATTAAGGGTCTCAGATATAACTATCTCATTCCAAGTGTTAGTTTATATAATATATATTCTAAGCTGAATTGGTTAGTTGATATGAACTGTGATTTACTGGCACTTTTATCCTTGTGGACAATCTTGCACCAACATTGTAAACTTATATTTCTTATATTGGTCTAGTTAATTTGTATTTTTATTAGTTTGGTCAAGAGCATTGCATGTGTTCATAGTTTGATTAAGAATATTGTGTTTTGCAATTTACATTCTGCAAAGATCATAGAGGTATTGATGTTTTGTCACCTAGGATTTGGTGTAGTGTGATAGTTATTTGAGGAGGTAAAGGACAGAGTAGATTGTTGTTGCAGAGTAGTGCTTGAATCAGAAATTCTAGTAGTGTGTATGATATTGTGAGGGAAGAGAGGAGATTATATGTAATCCTTTATAATTCTTTTGGGTGAGAGGGATGTATGTGTCCAGTTGTGGTTCTTGTAAACTGATGCAGACAGATATTGCTGAAGAAGGATCCACATGGTTGCCAAGTTTGGGTTGAGACACTGGCAGTTATATTGTATGATGGAGTACTTAGTTATTTAATTTGGTGTAATGTGGTGATTGTTTTGAGTCATGCACCCTCAGGTCATTGCAGTCAGGAGTCTATCAGTGTGCTTGGGTACTGTTTTTGGGAGGGAGTATGGTCAAGAGGTGAGTGAATTTCACAGGTACTCATTTATTCTGGTTAGGTCTGGTGGGGGTAGTGGGATGTTCATGAGATTTAAAATGGGTTTGGTATTGGTATGTGTATTTGAATAGAGTAGGATGGATTTCAGCTTGTGCTTCTAGTTTTGAGGCTGCGAGTGTTCTGATGGGTACTGTGGATGGGGGAGGTTTACTTTAGTTGTTTGGTGAGGGAATGGTTTGGAGGTACTTAGGGTGGGGAGTTTACTGATGTAGGGAACTTGATGTACTCTATTACATCTACTGTTTCTCATCTAGAGTTGAATCTTTATGTGGGGTTTGATTGTTTTTTCTCATTTTTTCTTGGGTGTTGTTCCTTGCCTCCTGGTAGGGGGAAAGTTTTGCGATGTTAAACTGAATCATGTCATCAATAGCTAATATTTACCTAGTTTACCTAGTTGTATTATATGGGAAGGGAGCTATGCTCATGGTGGCCCATCTTTGTATCTTTTTGCATCAAGTGTTTTCTTAAAATCTTGAATAGTATTTGCACACACTGTTTATCTAAATTATTCCAATGATACAGTGCTCTATGTGGGAAGCTATTTTTTCAGATTTTTTTTATAGTTATCCTTTTCGAGTTTCTTTTTGTATCTTCTTGTTTTTCCATTGTCCCATTTTAATAAATCATTCCTATCTAAGATTTCCATTCCTTTCATGATTCTATAAATAGTCAGTAGATCTCCTCTTTCTCTTCTTTGTTAATGTGAAAAGAAGAATGTTGTGGACACTTCCTTGGGGAACTCCTTGTAGGGTATGTGGATTGAGCTGACTCCATCCACACTTGGAAGATACTATGGTTTAAAGACTGAAATATGAAAGGCCATAGCTCCTCAAACTCCTAAAAGGTAAAGCTTATGGAGAATCTATCATTCCCAGATCATGTCATATGCTTTTCCTAAATAAAATAATATAGCAAATATAGTGCAGGTTGTTGCTTCTGTTTGCACTAGGATGTATGTAGAGCTAATTGCAAAAAAAAAAATCAGAATGAGACAATTTTTTCTAGGAGTTTACTGAGATACAACACAAACAACATTCCAAAGTTTATTCACAGAGAGATCTGTGGGAATTTTTGAGTACCACTGCCAGCCACTGTGGGGCTGTGGGTTTTCCAATTAGTGAAACTTTTGTAGGTTTTGAGTTGAATAAATGGAATGACTGAATTTGTGGGTGTGGGTGACAGTACACTGAAGAAAGTGGGGGTTTTTGTACAGGTGGTTCTTGTATTCTTTTCTTGCGGCGGAATGACTGCGGATATTGAGGTGGGTGAGGGTTGGTGATGAGTGGGTTTATGGGTTAGAGTTTTAGTGGACTAAAGGGAGCAGGAGGTTGTACAGGAGGTTCTTGTACTTCAGATGGTTTGAGGGTGAGGGGTAGGCTTGTAGGTTTCAGTGACACTGATGAGGGGAAAGTATTTGTATAGGAGGTTCTTTTATAATACAAGTGATTTCTTTTGATGTAGTTGTTTGAGTAGAACTACAGTGGAGGTTCATCTGATGAACTGTAGTGCTTCCATGTTTGAGATTCTTGGCCTGATCATCCTGGATTATACTCATTTTTGGGCTTCTCTGAAACTGATATTTTGTGAATCTCTGACACAGAAGACTTCCTTTTCAGTGCAGGGTGGTCTTGATTGCAGTTTATACATTTGGCTGGATTTGAGCATGGTGTAGCATGTGTGGGGGCTGAGTAATGTACACGTACACCTAGGGTGTGACATCATTGTTTCCAGTGTCCAAAGTGCTGACAGTTGAAGCAGTAACATGGATGTGGAAAGCATTTTTCTATTTCATATCTTATATAACCTACAGTCTAGGTTGGAAGTTGTGTTTGACTGGAGGTCATTATTAGTGTCAGGGTACTGGTCTTTGTACTGTTTATGGTTTTCTAAACTCAGTATATTTTGGTTACTTTTGATCATCTCAGTATTTTTTCCTTTATTTCTTCTTCTGTGTGGCATTATAGAGGTAGAATGAGTACTACTCCCACACTGGTGTTAAATGTTCCATGTGTTGTTTAAATTGGGGTGTATGCAAGCACTGTTAGGGCTTTGACTTTGTCACATTGAGCTCTTGATTTTATTTCTATTGTTAGGGTTTCTCCTTGGGGACACATATTATGGGGAGTTTCGCATTTGTCTTCAAATTCATAATATACTCTTATGTTTGTTGTCAATTCATTGTTGAAAGACTTTAGGACCAAAAATCTTGGGGAGTCCAAGTCATCATCCACTTTGTCTTGATATGGGTCAACTTGATGGTTAACCACAGCTGTGTAGTCTCAGAAAGACATCTCTTAGTAGGATCAGGGTTGTACATACATATACCAAGGCTTTTTCAGGGTTATGGTTATCAATTATGGTACTTGGTCTGTTGATAATGCAGATGTAATTATTACACTCTGTGGAAAGGATACATAGATGCTCTAGTGGTACAATTATATATTGTTCTTGAGCTGAAGGGCATGGGGGCTCTCTTCTTTTTGTTCATGGAACATCGTGATGCAGGACAGGAGTGCAATTGAGAGACCTTCGTTTTGGGGGATACTGCTCCCTCTCTATTGTTGTTGTTGTTATTATCATTATTATCATTATTATTATTACCACATTATGGGTGACAATGGTGAGGGCAGCTCTCCACCCTGGTTAGGTTCCTGGAAGCTATGTTTAAGGCACCTCTTCTAGCTCCTTCCCCATGTGGAGTGAGCAGAGTGGATCCTGAACAGGGCTGCTCAGTCAGGTAGGTTGCTGTCAACCTATACTACTACTCATCCTCACACACGATGACCCCTGGGCCTACACTGCCTGCCATGTAGGTTGTGACTAAAGGCCTCCAGAGATCATTATTTCCTGCTCTTACCATCATGCACCATCACTGCAGGATTTATGATTGTATCCATGGAGGCAATATACATGGGTTGTACCACTAGATAAAACAATAGTGTGTGCAAAAACAATACATGAATTTAAGAGCAAATTAGATATGGCGAGATACAGAGACAGGACACCACGAGTGTACCTCCCCTTCCCGTAAGATACAACTAGGTAAATACCTAATGTATCCCCTCAAGATGGTCACACCATCACGTGTATAAGCACAGGAAAGAATTCTGTCACATGCAACTTTCGTGATAGATAGACGATCAGGATAGATACCTGATATCACCAATTATAAACCAACCCACCATATTCCAATTAAAATATGTATATGTCTGTGGCTGACCATCCCAACACAACCAAACACATTTACTGACACTACATAAGCCTTCATTCAACAATATAAATATACCATAATGTTGTATAATTAAGATTAAATCTAACTGCTAACAACTATGTACAAAGGAATGCTAGGTCAGCAATTTGACCTAGGATGCCAAGGAGTGGACCGAACTAATGGCAGTCTGTAGAGTGAAACCTTTCCAACTGAAGGTTCCACAGATTTGTGTGGAATAATAAGTGACTATTTTTTGATGATTGTTAGTTGGAAAAAATAAAGTTATTGTTAATGGGAGAGGGTTTGACTGGATATACTGTCAGACTGAGCTACTTCCTCACTCTCACCATAATCCAGGGGCACCACTTGGGGATGCCAGTGCCAACCCTTAAGGCTGCACCTCCCTGTGGAGACAGGAGGTGGAGGTACTGGACTTGTTTGAAGATTTTCTTTGGGTTTGGGAGATCACCAGCCATCATCTCCATGCACTGATCCTTCTCAACCATCGAACCATCTTTTCACAGCCACAACATGAACACCAAGTCTATTGCCAGCTATTTGAAGACCACAGGTTGTCTACAGGCATGACAAGGGGCAGCAGATTGATTGATTAATCATTTGGATGTGGTGAGATAGCATTTGATTTTTCTTACCGTCTTTGAATCTCATTTTGAAATCTTGCTTCCTTCTTCTTAAATACATATACCAAAGCCTTTTTCCCTCTTACAAGGGAGGTAGCCAAAAAATAAAGGAATAAAAACCACTCCCACCCATTCCATCCTCAACATACTCCACTCCCCTCCACCCCCTTCCCTCCCTCTTATCTTGGCACCTCCTGGATGACGGGTCATCCCTGCATCTTGCCCACTGCCCTGGGTCAGAAGCAGTGCCGCAAGACACAGCACATCCACAGCAAGGCCGCTTCATTAAATCAGCAAACCCCCCATCCTCTTCGTCCCCTCATGCAGAAAAGGAGAAGACAGGGAGAAATCCCTTCGGGCTGCATCAATTTATTTCTCACACATACTCCCTCACCACCCCATCCCCTACCCACTCCCCTTCATGCATCACAGCATCATCCATACACAATCAGCTGTTCTTAAATCTGAGAAAGAAGAATAATAATAGAAACCACACACTGGTTGAAGGGATCTAGTTATGGAGCATCTCTGGGAATGATGTGATGTTAGTAACTCTCTAGTACTGCAGGAAAGAACCGGACCAGATGACTGGTCTGAAAATAACACTTAACATACCTGTCAGGACTCCTGAAGTATCCCTGAGAAATAACCGAAACATTTCCAACACATCAATCCTAACATACAAATCGAGAGCATTGTGACCAATGACGGGTACCTACACGTGGAGGTCCTGAGGGGTTGGCACTTGGTCCCTGGACTGGGGCTGAAGATCTTTCTTTATCGAATACAACTGCATTTCTTACATTCTTTTTCACATATGAAGAGCTGACAACTGGCAACTACTCTCCTCCCCACCTTTCACTTTCAGCTGATGACATAGAAACAGTCCCACACTCATACAACACAGACAACAATCCAAAGTTTCTTCCCAGAGAGATTGTGAAAGGTTCTGAGGACTGTTACCGGCCAGTATGGGTTTTCCACTTAACCACTTTGGTAGGATGACGACTACATAGACGTCATGGGGTGCAAGTGGATACACGAGGATACTGGTGTCAACGTCTTGATTATATATTTATTTTGTATTTGTATATGAGTTATCCCTGGCTTTTGTGAACTGGTTTGATCATGCTTTGTGTTTATTATTACTTAGAGTAAAAGAGAACAAGTAATACAGTAGTGACTTTATATCTTATAATGAAAGTAGTGTGATGTATCATACATATGGCAGCCAATGCTGCACACAAGAATTTGACTCATACTGAAGCAGTTAGTGAAACTCAAGGCAATACTTTATTAATTGAACAGACCATTCAAGAGTTTTTCTGTGTCTTTTGTAAAATGAGAGTAGATGTCACTCACCAACTAAAGATAAGTTTCCTCAAGACTGAACTTGGAGTAAAAGTGAGCCAACAAGAGATTCACTTTCTGCTTAGGATCCATCAAAAACCGATTGTGAATGGACAACAGAGGAGGTAGTGATGACGACAATCCAAAAATAGTAGTTTTCAAAAACAGACCATCATTTATGTGAATCTGAAGCACTCAACAGCTTGTCTTGAACTGAACTCAAAAATTCATCCTGAGTGTCATGGGACAGTATATCTGTTGGGTAAAATACCTAATTGAACATATTCATCACACTGCACATCATAACACTGACAGGACCATCATTGATATGCTACCCGAGGGACATCTTGGCCAGTTTGACATTCAGGTGTGAACCAAGCATTGTATCATTAGTATGGTAGATCCTTGAGTCACATGAAGAACTGTCACCCCAGAATGCCCACATGAAGGATCATCACCCTATGAGATCCCACCTGAACAATTGTCACCCCAGTACACCAAATATCAAGAATGGAACTGAGATTAGGTTTGCTTAGGTTAGGTTGAATGAGGGTTATGCTTATTGTCATCAATTTATATAACAAAAGAATTGTAAACCCAGAATGGCCCACATGAAGAACTGTCACCCTATGATAGCCCACACGAAGTCAGGGGTGATGATTCTTCATGTGATCAATCCTCTTTATTGGAACTTTGCATGCAATCGTGAACATGAGATACTGGTTCATTGTGGTAATTGAATCAGATTCTGAGAACAAATCCTAGTGGAATCTCACAAGGTACAAATACAAAAATATCCCTACTGTTGTCCTTTTATAAAAGTAGATATTGATCATGAAAGACAATCCGAAAAATCATCACAATCAGAACTATGATAAGCACCGAAAAGGTAGTTGTTATGCAGATTACTGGATACATGAATCACAACATAATCCTGAAAAGGTCTTACTGTGTATTGAAAACCCTTCATAAATATCAATAATGTAGACCTGGCTGGCAGCAACTAAATCACTGAAGTTCCTGTGAAGACCTCTGATGTGAGACAACAAAATTTGACAAGTGTGGTATAATCCCTTACTGATTCAGATCAGTATCTCCATAGCAAAGTAACATAGAAAACAAATAAACCAAAGTGCAAGAAACAATAGTAGTCATATAATCACAATCAACAAGCTATTACGTCTAAAAAAATGGAAAAAAAAAGAGGCCCATAAAATATTAAATTTTGTGGTGGATCTAAAGAGGTTTTCCTGGGGGAGCTGTCACACCAGGTAGGACAACTGGTTTTAGGAACTGCAAACTTACTGACATCAAGTAGTACTCCAACAGCACTGATGGCAAATAAAACAGCCATTACCATTCATTTCTTTACTCTGCCAGGCACGAAGAGTTGTGGCCAAGAAGGAAACTTGTAATTCACATCAAGAAATGAAGAATAAGAAAAAAATCAATCAATCAATCAATCAATCAAGAAAAGAACCTGAACTCTGACCTTTCAGGACAGGGAAGTGGGTGCACATCTATAGTTGGGTATCATAACACTATCTCAGTTCTACATAGCAGCTGGCTCCCAAATCGAGTTCATCCAGTCTTTGACAACTCCTGGGTGTCTAGTCACCCTCCATACTGGAGTTGGGATTATCTAATTGGAGAAAAAAAGCTATGTTCAAAGATGGTGGGTTAAGTATATGAAAAGTCAGAGGGTCATGTCGATGCCATGTATGCATTAGGCAATTATATAAATAATTATTGCCTCGAGTTTCACCAATTGGAAGACTGATGACAGATACCTGTATGTGATGGTCCTGCAAGTTGGACAGCAAAGCTCCACATTTTTAAGACCAGTCAACCATCTTGACTCTATCAGGAGATGCAAACCTGAGAGGCTGGTATTTGATCTCTGGATTGGACCCAAGAGCTCTCTTTATCAACTTTATCTGCATTTCTTACACCTTTTCACACATGGAGAGCTGACAACCAGCAAATACTCTCCTTTCCCTACCACTATGAGCTGGTGACAGAGAAACAGTCTCACACTGATATAACATAGATAACAGTTCAAAGTTTTTCCCCCCCAGAGAGATTTGTGGGAAGTTTCAAGGACTGTTGCCAGTCGAGCTGTGACTTTTCCATTTAGGGCTATTGTCAGCCACAGTGGCTAGCAATGTCCCTTGGGCTTTCCCACAGATCTCTTTGGGAAGAAACTTTGGATTACTGTGTTGTATTAATGTAGGACTGTTTCTATGTAACAGGTGGAGAGGAGTTAACAGTTATCAGCTCTCCATGTGTGAAAGTGTAAGAAATACAACTTAAGTTGATAGAGATCTTGGGTCCAGTCTTGAAACCAAGTGTCAGCCCGTGAGGGGTGAACCCCCAGATGGGGGTAAGGGGGTTAAAGGTTTTGAAATGGGACAGGTCTACTGTCCATCTTGCAGAATTACCACAAGAAGGTATCTGTCATTGGTCCTATGCATAGGGTGAGTTAAAGAATATCCTTACAGACTATTCCATACTCAATACTATAAAAGAAGCATACAGCTAAAGGATATAAGAATATCGAGCAAACATCAAAACACTGGCTGAAGTACTTGTGTTGGCTACACAGAACAATGAGGTCACCACAAGGATGACAAGGAAGATAACAAAGGAAACTTCTCTGAAACTGGAAATGATAGCAAAGCATGACCCAGCAGTACAGAAAAAAGGAAGAAAAATTCCACCTACATTAGTCATGATACAGAATGAAATCCTAGAATATTCGTCAAATATGGTCCATGACGATATAATTCAGGAAGTGAAGGAAAGTGAAGTGTTCTTGGTTATTGCTGATGAAACCAAAGGCCTGCAAAAGAAAGAGCAGCTATCACTAGTACTTAGGTCTATAACTGGGCACTGCATAAGAGTTTTCTCAACTTTCAGCAAGCCACAAGATTAGATATAGAAGGCCTCATGGAAAAATCAAACAATGTTTGGAAAGACATGAGCTGAAGTACAAAGACTGCCTTGTTGTAGACAAGGTCATGACAATCTGTGATGATTGGTGAATAGTCTAGACTGGAAGTTAAAATAAAGGCTGAATAAAAACATATCTTTTATGTACACTACGATGCACATTGCCTTAAATTAGTCTGTTGCTGTTTGACACTGTGAAACCAATACTGGAAGGTGACTTTTTCTTTTGCAGAAGCTTTACATCTTTATGACCAGGTCATGTGTCCATCAAATTTGGCTGAATTTTAAGGTCAGCCAAGAGATTTGCAGAAGCTTACTGAAACATTTGCAGATATTTGGCCTGCAGGAATGTAATGGATAAGTTGTATGATAAGCCTCATGTTCTGCATGAAACTCCTTCCAAGAACAGTGAGGAAAAGTATGTAGACATGTTTGCACAGTAAGATCTGAGCTTTGCCTTTTTACAACAATCTGAGGGGTCCTAAATCTTCCTCAGTTGACATGTTTCTGGCAGCAGATTTAGTTAATGCTCCCACAAGACAATTCATGCATATATTAGTGAATTGTTGGTCAATAACAAGAGACACTTCTGCACATTGCATTATACAGTAGCTCTTACAACTGCTGAGAAAAAGTGATCCTACATATTAAGCTCCAGATTCAGAGGGTCCATCATTACATCCAGTACTAACCTGAACAATGGCAACTACAGGTATTTATCATTTTGTGTGGGTTCTTTATGTGAGAATTCGCTAAGATGTGACATAAAAATTAATTAAAATTGTGCGATCTGTTCGCTAAGGTGCAATTTGTCCCAACCACATTTCAAACAGTGTCCCAGATGTGTAGTTTCACTGTCTGCTGATAGGTGGCCACTTCCGCTCCCAGTTCAACATTTACAGCCTTCTCGTGTGTTTACAGTCACAGCCAGTCCAGCGAGTGACTGTGAGAAGTGAGGGAGCATCGTGTTAAGTGTTAATGGGTGCTTTATTTATACTTTTAGAACATGTTCACATTATTAGTCAAATAAATGTGTTTTCTTGTATAAAACCCCATCTCCCCTATTATCCATTGTTTCTTATAGGGAATATATATATACATATATATATATATATACATATATATATATATATATATATTTTTTTTTTTTTTCAATTTCAGTTTGTTCAATGCCTTTAGAAATACATATCTCACACAAAATGAGAAATACCTGTAAGTTGATGAGGATTCTTTCAAGAGGAAGGTGTTCTGCCCCATTAGCACTGTTCTAGGCAAATAAGACAGGCACTTTGCTACTAGAAACCTGAGCATGATACAGGACATATATTCTCATGACCCAAAAAGCAAGAGTTTCCTTCAGTATGGACCAGTATTTCAATTTGGGAGAGATCTTTGAATGTGATGTCAATTATTTCACCCATGAGTTCTACCATACAAGGAGGATCCTGCAAAGGAAGTACCAAAATGGAGTCCATAAGTTTAGAGTTGCTATTGTGAACAGCACTTTAATGTGAATGCAATTTCTCAGCTCAAAAGGCTCATCAAGATCCATTTGCACATTACCATGGCTGACAACAGCCTGAACAATTTATGTATCCTCACCACAGAGCTGGAGAGCCGAGGCATTGAACACGGACAAATTTATCCAAAATTTTGCGAGATATCACCAAAAAAGGGGAATTTATCTAATGTAAAGGAATGCATGAGAACATTGCATTAAAGCCTCCATACACTCAAACAATTGTTTTCACCAATAACTTTTTGCTATTTATTTTGAATATTACCATTATTTGTGCATGTGTCCTAATCTGAATTAATGTGTTTGTATACATTATCATTGTATGCATTAACAGTCTCATATTTGTGTACAGTATGAAAGTATACAATTTCATTTTCTTCTTACACATGGCAACATGTTCCAATAAAATACAATCAAGTTGAATTCACTGTTTCATGGGCATTTTATTTTGGAAGGCATTCTTTTGTATTTTCAAATGTCTTTGTAGATGGATAAGGAGGTAGAACCAGTGTATGAAATCCATAATAAACATTCCCGTTGTAATGACAACATTTTGTGGATGAGACTTTTTAGCAACAAAGAGTTAGTCATGCCATACATGCAGTCATACTTTAGTGCATAGTCACTTCACAATGGCTGTTTTCATGTGATGCATTCAGCATTTGATATTAAGCATGTAACACCACTAGGCTATGGCCACCCTACACTAGATGAGTCCAACTTTGGCTATCCCATTAAAATATTTCTGGCAGCCCCATTGACAATATATCAATAACAAGTACACCAATTTCTTTTCCTCTAACCCACTCTCCCAGAGCAATTTATGTATCCTCAGCACAGAGCTGGAGACCCGAGGCATCAAACATGGACAAAATTATCCAAAATTTTGTGATATATCACCAAAAAAGGGGAATCTATCTAATGTAAAGGAAAGCATGTCCACATGATCATTGCATTAAATTCTCCATACACTCAAATAATTGTTTTCACCAATAACTTTTTGCCATTTATAATAAATAAGGTATGTCCCAGGTTAGGATGGGTTAGGTTAGCTAGCATCTTTAATGCCACAAAGAATGACAAAAATGGTACTCACTCTCAGTCACAATTATCTGTTTCACCTGTTCATTTTGGCAAACTACTGAAACAGATTGTTCCTCTAAGTAGAACAGGAAGTGAAATCCATTTGTATGAGTATGAAATACTTCTGAGGGGTCTATTTCTCAGAATTGACATTTAGTAAGTGAATCATTTCTATATCTTGCTAAACATGAAAGATATTCTTGGGAATCTACATCCTTGAGAAAGAAAGAAAGAAAAGAAAAGAAAAAAAAAGAGGTAAGCTGGGCACAATCGCAGTATATGGAAAGCTACTTAATATTCTTCCACTTGATTCAATGGAATTTATCCACTGCCAGCCTTCACAGATTACATGTGTATCATTCATTGGGTAAAAAGACTATGGATACAGAAGTAAGGGAAGGGAAAAATTTGTCAGGCTGAGAAAGTTAGGTTGGATTTGAGAGGAATGTGCATGTAGATTGAGTCTTGAGTCAGGGTAGCCTGCAAAAGTAGGTAGTTACATTGGGGATTATCCCAAGGAAAGAATTGCTAAGAAGACTTTGGAATGTGCATTAGGTATGGTATTACTTCCTAAAGGGTATGAAGGGATAGCAAGCGAGTATTTACTTAATGACTAGCTGTCTTAACTAAATCATTAACCACTTTGGTACGATGACACTTACATAGGCATCATGAGGCGCAAGTGGGTACATGAAGATGCCACCATAGGCACCTTGATTATATATTTTTGTTGTTGTACATGAATTACCCCCAGATTCTGTGAACTGGTTTGATCATGTTTTCTGTATTTATTATCACTCAGAGTAAAAGAGACCGAGTAATACAGCAGTGACTTTATATTTTATAATATGAGTAGTGTGATGCAGTGTACATATGGCATCCAATGCTGTGCACAAGAACTTGACTCATACTGAAGAAGTTAATGATATCTTGTTTCAATTTATTACCATACTCAGCATGTTCCCAAGTTACCCAACTCATCATTAATTACAGATTGAACATAAAGTGAATATAAGTTGAATGCTAGCTACTAAGTTGATTGAAACAACCTATCAATCTGTTAACACTACCAGCTTCTAGGTATGTATAGACCAATTTGCCAAGATTTTAGAAATTGTGGTACATTGATTAGATGTTACCTGAAATTTCATCTACCTCTTCAGACACCATTCCAAAGAGAGATGTGTTACCATGAGTTATAATAATAAAGCATGCCAACAGAAGATCTTTTACTATCCATAAGAAGAAGAAGAAGAAGAAAAAGAAAAATTACATGTTTATCCATGTGAATTCTAAAACCTTTACCTGTATTACATCCAAATATCTCAGCTGGAACTTTATTCTGTTTATTGAACATGTAGTTGGCAAATTTTTTCTACCTACATCCAGTTTAAATATGATGGTCTGACAACTTGAAGTTATTACTTCTCATCTGGTTAGCATTTGGTGTGAAAGTATTTTATATTCTGATGTTATCAATACCTTTCAAAATCTTAAAGGCTTGTCACAAGTCACAATTTTTTCTATACTGATTAGATTAGATTAGATTCAAAAGTGATTTTCATATGCTTTGTTTCTTATATCTGGTTTAAGTTTTCTGGGACCTTGGAGAAGCAGCATATTTGTAGCATCTACCACTGCCACAACTATCTCCATCACTAGATGCATAGCATACCACCTAAGCACTCACCTACATTGATGTCCTGACACAGCATAGCAACTACAAATTGGCAGCTAAGAACACTCAAGCTTACTTAGACAAATTAGAGATGGTTTAGAGATATCAGAATGAAAGCCCTCACTACAAACATTACCATTAACTTTACCTGCCCCCAAAACAACCACAAAAAATCCAAAAGTGAAGCTAAATGGCCAACCATCCCACTGGAAAAAAACCCTAAAACATTTGGCCTCAAGTGCAAAACCCATGTCACCTTTAGTCCACATATCAAAGATCTGACAATAAAAATCAACAAGAAAATAAACATACCAAAATCAATCACAAGCTATGGTAAACAAAAACAAACTCTAATCAGACTGCAAATAATTCATTAAAACCACACTCGATTATGCCTCCACAGTTTGACAAACTATACAAAATAAAAATATTGAGGATGCACCAAAACCACCCCAAAAGAACACTTTAAATCAGAAACCAAAATCCTCCTTACAGAATATCACATGAAAATGATAGGTATGCAGTTCTATGCAAAAGCCCTGAACCTCACTCATCCAACTCATACCATCACACAAACACAATGAATAGAACATCAAAGAAAGGTCTTTAAGATTTTAAAGGGAATTGACAACATCAAAAGTGACAAAATTTTCACACTGAATGAGAATCAGACAAGAAACAATGGTCTCAAACTGTCCGGCAATAGATTCAATTTGGAAGTAGGAAGAAACAACTTTGCCAACCGTGTAGTTAATGAATGGAATAAACTTCCTGCACAGGTAGTGCAATGTAGTTCAGTTCAAAGCTTTAAGAATAATTTAGATAAACACCTAAGCAAGATGCTGTAATGATTATAATTTATTATATATTATTTGTTTTTGTTTTGTTATTATTAGTTATATGTCAATTTACTATTATTTACTATTTACCTGTTTGTTTATTATTTGACTATACCTATGCATTTATTTATGTATTTTATTTGTTATTTACATTATTATAGTTTTTATTTATCATTTTATTATCATTATGATTTTCTTTTTTGCATCCGACCTAGATATGGACCAAAAGGTCTCCTGTTGGCATGCTCCGCCTTTGTAATCCTTTGAAAGAAAAATATACTACACAAGCACAAACATGTACATCCTACCACCAGCACCACACTATGTATCCACAAAAAACATATTCACACCCAGATCACAAAATAAGTTATTCAAGACAGGGGATCAATAATGCCTGGTTCCTTGGTATGTAGCAAGTCCAATCTTGCTAGTGTCATCTCTTACTCTGGTCATGTCTTCTACCCATTGGGTCATTACATTTTCCACTGTAATATTTAATGGCAAGCCACTTGCAGTTTGAATCCCAGTGGTAATATGTTCAACACCATATATATCTCTCACCACAGTAACCTGTGATGTCCAAAACTACATATTTCTTTCAGCACCAATTCATGTATTTTCAAAAGTGGATGCAAATTAAGAGATAACTGTATGCCATTTGTTCTGAAGATAAAGTAATCTTACCAATCCTTTGTGATGGGATGGAGAAGGGAGCTGCCGATTTAATGAAACAGCCTTGCTGTGAATGTGCTGTTTCTTGTGACACTGCTCCTGACCCAGGGCAATGGCCAAGATGCAGGGATGACCTGTCATCCAAAAGGAGCCAAGATAAGAGGGAGGGAGGGGGGTGGATGGGAGTGGAGTATGTGGGGATGGAATGGATGGGAGTGGATATTATGCCTTTGTTTTTTGGCTACCTCCCTTGTAAGAGGGAAAAAGCTGTCATTATATGTACAAATCCTTTAGTAGCATACCTTTTAGTTGAGGACTCAAGTCCAAGCCAGGGTTTATCTCAGTTTCTGGAGAAGCCCTGTGTCGCAACCATAGAGGACTTGTACGATGCATAGCCTGTAGGAGGAAATAAAATCTTGATATGGTTTAGCTGTACAGTCTCGGCGAAAATTTGCTGATCAACTTCAACCATACTCAAACATCTACTGTAAACTGTCACCAGAACCCTGCAATAAATCCATATAAAAACGAACAAAAGGTGACTTGATTACAGTGTTCAGGTCACTGATATGGGTGGATAAAAATTACACAGGAGATCCCTTTTTAGGACAGGAAGGCATCATGAGATCATGAGAACAAAATTAAAAAGTGTTGTTGAGCTACTATGTGGAGTGCTGGCTCCCCAGTATAAAGGAAATGGTGACTGGAGCAAGTTTGGTCTATCAGATCACATGTCTAAAGAATGTGAAGGAACTGTTTTCTGTACAGGTGCATAAACTCCCAAAGTACACTAGATCAGCATTTCTTAACCTTCTTCAATCTTGACACCTGTACTCTGACTTAGGTGGTCCAGAACCTTGTGTACCCAGCTTTCATTAGTCCAATATTCCCCTAAATGTGGATACAACTATCACAGTGCCTTATTAATATAGGGATAAATTTTTAAATACTATATTGATTGATCATTAAGTTTGTTCAGGACACCCCCCCCCCCAAAAAAAAATAAAAAAATAAAAACAAATAAATAAATAAATAAAATATAATAGTAATAATAAAAAAGAAAACAGTATGAATGGCTCCAGTGATTGGTAAAAAAAAATAATAATAATAAAATAAATACAGAGAAAGGATCAGTGGTGAAACATTCATCCATATTATGACTTACAGCTTTTGTGCTAAAACTATATGTCCAATTTCATCACCATCTTAAAACATTTCAAAATTATCAGTGTAATGCCAACTCAGAAAGTACAGTCTTTTAAAAAAAAGTGTTCATTTATACTTTCATATGATTTGGGGAATAGTTGACCCTTAACATTCACTTGTTTAACACTTGTTGATTTGATGATTGTACCTACAATTAGGTACAATTAGGTAAATATAAGTATGGCAACAAATACAGTAAGTACAGATAAAATATTTGATTATTCATGGGTAACCATGAATATCAGCAAATGATAAATCTGATCATTCTTGTGTTGACTCACCCCACACTGCCCACACTTTTCTGTCCCAGAAAAAATAAAGAGAAAAAGAAAATGGAAAAAAAGGAGAGAAAATACTCACTTCATAATTATTGCCAGCCTTCCAAAGAGTTATAAACATGCATCAAAAGTAAGAGAAAATGCAGTGATGAAGATGGAGAAGGCTTCTTAGTTCATATAGATTGAATATCAACACCGAAAAAAAAAAAAAAGTGGCTTGGGGGAAAACAAAGAATGAGAGAAAGCAACAGAAAACAGAAAGCAAGCTAACAAACAAGCTAGAAATTATTGTACAATCTGCAGGGAGGAGAAAAATAATTTTGAAAGGGTTATTGTAGAGAAATGCAGAGATGAACCAGAACTGTTTTACAGGTTTATCAATAGTAAACTGAGCAAAGGAAAATCACCATGGTGAGGTTTTTAACCACTTTGATATGAGTCAAATTCTCACGTGCAGCATCGGCTGCCAAATGTACAATTCATCACACTACTCACATTACCGAAGTGGTTAAGGAGACTTCAGTTCACACAGAAATAATAAATGAAAGCTTACAATTTTGCCTTCACAAAGGAGAGCATTTTTTTTTTATAGGAAGGCAAGATGAGCAAAAATTTGCATTTAGAAAATAAAAATGAAGTGAGGGAACTGTTCGATTCTTTGGGATTGTTGGATGTGAGAAAAGCTTCAGGACCTGATGAGATTTCAAATTGGATACTTAAAGAATGTTGAGAACAACTTGTGGATATGATTCGCAGCCTTATTGTATACTCATTAAAAATAGGAACAGTGCCATAGGATTGAGAGAGGTAATATAATACCGATTCACAAAGATGGAAGTCATGAGACAACACTAAACTACAGACCAGTATTACTGACAAGAACAACAGTAGAATTATGTGAAAGGATTTGTGAAAGATCAGTAGGTCAAATATCTTAAAGAGATAACCATTCTGAGTCAGTCATTTTGGCTTCAGACTGGAAGATCATGTGTGTCAAATCTTTTCAGTTTTGATTCAGGAGTGATAGATGTGCTTCAAGACAGGGAGGGATGGGTGGGCTGTGTATACCTTCATCTAGAAAAAGCTTTTGACAAAGCACCTAGCTGGTACAGTGGTAGCATGTTAGCTTACATTTCACAGGTAAGCAGACCAAGCCTTGCCTAGGACAGTGAGCTTAAGCTGTTTACTGTGGAGGTTACTGCTGTGGCTGGGCACCACGGTGGGGGTTGAGACTTGCCTTGGCTGATGTTCTGAGGAAAGTCTTTGAGAAGACCGATATCAGAACTGAAACCCGGCAACTTTAACTTTAAAGCACCTCACAGTTGTCTTATGTGGAAACTGGAGGATAGTGGAGGACTAAGAGGTAAACTACTTGAATGGATGAGAGTTTTTGAAGGAACAATACATGAGGACACCAGTAATGGATAAGATGTCAAGAGTTTCACAAGGTTCACTGCTAGGACCTATAAAGTTTCTTATCTGTTGATGATACAATGGAAGGTACAAAAAGCTAAGACAATGTGTGTGGACGATGCAAAAATCATAAAAAGAGTAAAAAATGATAAGGACTGTAGGGTGTTGCAAAAAATGTTCTAGACAATATATTCACATGAAGTCATGTAAAGTATTAGATAGGGGCAATAACTCTAAAAGACCATCTTTGAAAAATTGCTCCTTGGAAACTGAATCCAATACAAAACCAAAAGATGAGAAACATTTGGGAATGTTGATAAGACTGATCCTCACCTGACAAATATATGTACAAGATTGTGGGAGAGACATATGAAGTGCTGCAGAACATTAAAAATGCTTTTCACTTTAAGAATGAAGAGATGATGAAAAAAATCACAGAAACCCTGATCTGTCTAAGACTGGACTATGCATCAATGGTATAGATTGAAGGATATCAGCAAAGTGAAGAGAATACAACCGGTTAACTAACAACGTAACTGGTTCCCAGCCAGGCTGATAACCCACATGTACAGAGAATAAAAGCACTGGATCTACCAACATTGAAAGTTCAAAGAGAAAGAGGTGATTTGACTACAGCATTCAGGTTGCTAAAAAGGACAGACTACATTGACAGAAGAGATCTCTTGAATAGGTATGGGAGGGCTTTAAGAGGTCATGAAAACTAATTCAATAAGATTAGATGTTTAAAGTAGTGGTTTTCAACCTGGGGGCTATGGCCTGCTGTTACATATTATACATTTTTATATAATGTTAAGAATCTGAATATAGGTAGAACCTTCCATCACTCAGTCCTGGCAAAAGTAATATAATTATGACTGTCAACTTTGTAATAAAGCAAAGGGTTTCTCTTTATCAACCTTCTATTATTATTATTAATAATATTATCATATATATATATATATATATATATATATATATACACATATTTTTTTTTTTTTTTTTTTTTTTTTTTTTGCAGGTACATGATGAGGAGCCACTCCACATAAATGTTGAAAATTCATGATGGGGGAATGGAATGAAAAAAGTTGAGAACCACTCGCCTAAAGGATGTGAAGAAATAGTTTTCCATACAGACACTTAAATATTTAGAATAATGTAGGTAATATAGCCCTAGTGAGAACAATACATGAATTCAAATCTGTGATAACTCGAAAATAAGGATACTAACCAAGTTAGAATCAGATATGAATTTACCGCTACGAACATTTAAATGGAGAGTAAGAGACAGAACCCCATAACCATTGCTTCTTTCTTGTATACTACAATAAGGTAAACAAATACACCAACAGGTCCTTTCTCACTTTCAAGGGGGATTGGCTGAGTGGAAGCATACATCCTTCCCACATACATATACCAAAGGCTTTTTCCCCCTTACAAAGGAGGTAGCCAAAAAACAAAGATATAAAAACCACTCTCACCCATTCCATCCCCAACATACTCCACACCCCTCTACCCTCCCTCTTCTCTTGGTACCTTCTGGATGACGGGTCATCCCTGCATCTTGTCCACTGCCCTGGGTCAGAAATCCAAAAATCTCATTTGTTGTCCCTCCCAGCTTAGTTCTTCAGGGATGAGGGGTCACTCCTGTTCCATGCCACATTTTCTTGAATCAGAAGATATACAAGACAGAGCAACTGGTTTACCCATTATATGGTAAACCCACATTTCATCTACTCAAGAGATCTACAGAGCAGACAAAACAAAATCCCTTCAAGCCATATCATTTCCTCATCCATTTAAAACCACTTTTCATTCACACCTATCTTTTTCCCCTTTTCCTGTCTTCTTTGAGAAATATTCTTCTTACATCTAAAACCCCATCCACTCCATCTTATTCTTGGAATTCCACTCAGATGTTCTCCATCCACTTCTACTCTCCACCCTTTTTTTGCCAATCTTTCTTCAATCACTCTTTCTATTTGCCAAAATTATCCCAATATTTTTCATCAACCCTATCTGCCAGCTTCCTTTCCCTCTCCACTCTCCATTTCACTTCTATATCTTTCACTTGTAGTCCCCTCCATACTTCTTAAACACTTCATCTCAAACAGGTTTGGACTCTTCCTTTTGGTCTCCTTCAAATACAGTCTACTCCATACAGTGCCATGGCCACAAACACATGCTCATACAGTCTTCTTTTTGTATTCATCCCCAGGTGCCTATTTCTCTTAACCTCTTCCATACGGTGCCGCCTACGTAGGCGGCATGAGGAGCAAGTGGATACGCAAGGCTGCCATATTGGCATCTTGATTATATTTATTGTAGTTGTCCCTGCGTAACTGACATACTCTCTAAACTGGTTTCATCACATTTTCTATGGTTATCAAAATTCACGGGTGAAAGAGAGAACGGTCGATATAAGCGGTGACTATTTTTTATGATGCGAGTATTATGACACAGCATTGTATGTCTGGCAGCTAATGCTGCCCGCGAGATTTTGGCCCGGAGTGAAGTGGTTAACACTTTCCATTTCTTCTGACACCTACCAACTTGCCTTTCACCTTAATTCACCTCCATCTCTACTCCTTTATTCCTTTCCACTTCTTATAGTCTTTTGCCCTTTAAACTTGCCTCCAACCTACTGCCCTTGTATATCTCATTATCTTACTTTTACCCACATTTACATTAAACTTTTCTCCTCACATACCATCCTAACCCCCCCTCAAAAAAAGAAAGAAAGAAAAAAAAAAAAAAAAATCCAGTCAATATTCCAACTCAGTTACAGGTGCAGTGTTATCTACAAACAACAACTGGCTCACCTACTACTTCCTTCCATTAACAAAAACCTTGCCCAGAACTTTCACATTTACCTAACTCACTTTCCCATTCACATGCACACTGAACAACCATAATGACGTAACACAATCCTGGCACAGTCACATCTTCAACTAAAACCATTCACTCTATTCACTACTCTCACACAATCTCTATTAATTCTTGACTACCTTCTACAGATTCCCCACTTTCCCATACATCCACAACACATCCTATAATACCTTTCTATCAAACCTGTCATATGCATTCTCCAAATCCACAGAACTTGAAAAGACATTACATTTCTGGCATATCTATCTTCCTACAAAATTTTACTCAAACACACTTTCCCGTTTGTAAATCTACATTGCTCTTCCTCACTTGCTCCTTGTGTTACCCTCTTAATCCTCTCAATTAAAACCCTTACATATGCCTTACTACCTATACTAAAACTACTATGCTCACATTTGTCCCCTTTTCCTTTCTATAGTGCAACTATACCTGCACTCCTCTGGTCACCAGAAGCATAGCTTCCTTTCCCGTATAATACAACTAGGTAACACACCTCACTAACCATTCCATTATTTTGTCAGACAATGAATGTGACAACCATCTAACCCAGGTGCCTTACCAGCTCTCATCTCTTTCAATGCCCTTTGTATCTCCTCTTTGCTATATCCCTATCATTTTCCTCTCCCATTACTGTAATTTTCCTGGCATCTCTCACTACCATAATCAAACCTTTCCTATCCTCTTCAACATTCAATAAATTCCTATACTACTCTACCCATGTTTCCTTTACTGCCTTCATTTCCATTAGAAAATCAAGAAATGCAGATTTGTCTGAACAACAATTTCAGATGTACTATATTTTATGCATATGCTTTGTTAAAAAGATATTATAGAAGACTATTTTCTTATATACATACATATACCAAAGGCTTTTTCCCCCTTACAAGAGAAGTGGAGTTGGAGGTAGAATGTAGATTGAGAGAAGCGAGTAAATGCCTTGGTGGATTAAAAAGTGTAATGAGAACTAGACATTTGGGAATGGATGCTAAGAGGAGATTGTATGAAGGAGTGATTGTGCCAACAGCACTGTATGGGGGAGAAACATGGAACATAAGAGAGGAAGAGAGAAGGACTTTGAATGTGTTTGAGATGAGGTGTCAGAAGTATGATAGGGGTTACTAGGCTGGATAGAGTGAGAAATGGGGAGGTGAGGAGGAGAACAGGGGTGGAAAGGGAGTTGGGAGATAGGGTTGATGAAAGAGTATTAGGATGGTTTGGACACATGGAAAGAATGAATGAAGAAAGACTAGTAAAAGAGGTATGGAAGGCAGATGATGAGGGAGTGAACATGAGGGGATGTCCTAGGATGAGATGGATAGATGGGGTGAAAGGGGCTTTGGGGAAGAGGGGAATGTCTGTTGAGGAAGGATGGGAGAGGACAGAAGATAGGGGTGAATGGAGAATGGTTGTATATGGATGATGTTGTGATGCATGAGGTGGAATGGGTGGGGGGAGGTAGTATGTGTGAGCTAAATTTGACGCAGCCCGGAGGGATTTCTCCCCGTCTTCTCCTTTTCTAAATAGGGAGACAGAGAGGGGGGGTCGCCGATTTAATGAAGTGGCCTTGCTGTGGATGTGCTGTGCCTTGCGACACTGCCTCTGACCCAGGGCAGTGGACAGGGTGCAGGTATGACCCGTCATCTGGGAGGTGCTAAGATAAGAGGGAGGGTGGAGGGGAGTGGAGTGTATTTAGGGATGGAATGGGTGGGAATGATTCTATGCCTTTTCTTTTTGGCTACCTCCCTTGTAAGGGGGGAAAAGCCTTGGTATATATATGTATGTACAAGGGAAGTAGCCAAAAAACAAAGGTATAAAAACCACTCCCACAAATTCCATCCCCACATACTCCACTCCCATCCAGTCCCCTTATCATGGCTCCTCCTGAATAATGGGTCATCCTTGCATCTTGCCCACTGTAACACTTATAGAACACTAAATAATAATAAAAAAAAAATCAATCCAGTATTCTGTAAGTGTTACATCAGTCCAAATCAGAAAAATGTATATCTAAAGCTTTGGAACTTGAACAGACTCTAGAATTATTATCCCATTACGTAATGAAACAAGCAATATGAGAAAAATTATCTTTACATCTTCTAATAAACAGAATAAAGTGAGATGATCATTAGTATGGTAAAATATGAAATAGTCCTTTTTCCATACCTATCAGATAAGCTAGAATGACCTTCCAGATGACTACGATTTTTTACACATTAATGCAAACTAGGATACATTACAATCATTCACTATACAGCCTTTTACCCTTTACAATGGGAGTGGCCAAATCAATGCATAAATACATCCAGCCCACAACCATTCATAATCCATTCATTGTCCCTCCCATCATAGCATCACAAGGATGAAGGGCCATCATTATCCTTTGCCACATTGTTTGGATCAAAGACAATGCAGCACAACATAGCACTTCCACAGCAGGGCCTGGCATCTGGAACTGTTGGTATACTCCAACCACTTTATTTTATGGCAACTCCTCTTCATCTAATCAGGAAATTTATGGAGCAGACAAGAACATCCCTTTGGAATGCAGACAATGCAAAAATTTGAGTTACACAGTACACAAATACAAAAACTATAATAACTACTTGTTAATGTGCAGTCAAGACTTTAATAATAAATAACACTACACAACAGGGCTGATAAAAGAGTATTAAGATGATCTGAACACATGGAAAGAATGAAAGAAGAGAGATTAGTAAAAGAAGTGTGGATGGAAGAGGTGGATGAAGTGAACTTGAGGGGACAACCGAGGATGAGATGGATGGATGGGGTGAAAGGGGTTTTGAGCAAGAGGGGAATGCCTGTTGAGCAAGGGAGGGAGAAGCAGGAGATAGGGGTGAGTAGAGAATGGCTGTGTATAGATGATAGTTTGATGCAAGGAAGGACAGGGATGAGGGGAAGTACGAAGTGGTTGTGTGTGAATGATATTTTGACACAGCCTCAAGGGATTTCTCTATGTCTTCTCTATTTTCTGCATGTGACCTTGCTGTGGATGTGCTGCATCTTGTTGCATTGCCTCTGACCCAGGGCAGTGGATGGGAGACAAAGATGACCTTTCATCCACAAGGAGCTAAGATGAGAGGAAGGAAAGGGTGGTAGATGGGAATGGAATGGGTGAGTGCCTTTTGATTTGGCTACCTCTCTTATAAGGAGGAAAAAGCCCTTGGTATACAGATAAACACTAAATAGTACCCATCTTTATGTCTGCAACAAAAGAATCACAAAAAATACGTCACAGAGTACAGTAGTTACATTAACATTTCTAAAATCCTGTACACAAAAACCTCCAAGTTATCAATCCGTTCACCCAAATCTCTCTTGCAGAAGACCCACAACTCCAAGGTAACTGGCAACAGCAATTGGATCAGCCCATAAGTCATTCAAAAAATAAATACTATGTTGCTGTCTGGGTATGGCTAGTTTGGAGCAGTGTTTGGTATCTTCTGTATGATAGCTCCATCTAAGGCAGTTTGTTTCTATAGCCAGGTCTAGTCTATGTTGATACAGTCTTTGTGTTAGATGGTGACCTGTACAGTCATATTAGTGTGGTTCTACCTTCTCTTAAGGGGGAGGTTCTGTGGGGCTAATTAATACCTAGAAAGGCTTGACAGAGTAGGGTATTTGGAAGTTAGTTTTGTAGTGCTTGTTTTGTGATTAGAGTGTAATCATATTAATTTACATACACACATATACCAATGGCTATTTCCCCCTTACAAGGGAGGTAGCCAAAAAAAAGGCATAAAATCCACTCCCACCCATTCCATCCCCAACATACTCCACTCCCATTCACCCCCCTCCCTCCCTTCTTATCTTGGCTCCTCCTGGATGACAGGTCATCCCTGCATCTTGTCCACTGCCCTGTGTCAGAAGAAGTGTGGCAAGACACAGCACATACACAGCAAGAATGCTTCATTTAATCAGCAACCCCCCCTCTACGTCCCCTCATGCAGAAAAAGAGGAAATGGGAAGAAATCCCCTTGGGCTGCATCAAAATATCATTCACACATACTCCCTCAACCCATCCCCCCACCCTCTCTTCCATGAATCACAGCATTATCCATACACAACCATTCTCCATTCACCACTATCATCTGTCTTCTTCCTCCTTCAACTTACTTTCCCTTCTTTCCCAATGCCCCTTTTACTCCATCCATCTCATCCTTGGTCACCCGACCATGTTCACTCCTTCCACCTCTGCCTTACACACCTCTTTCACTAATTTTTCTTCACTCATTCTTTCCATGTGTCCAAACCATCCCAATACTCTTTCATCAATCCTATCTCCCAACTCCTTTTCCATTACACTCTCTGGAAAAATGTAGTTATGGGTGATCTAATAGAGGTGTTGTCAAGGGCTTTAACAAGAGTGATGCAGACAAGGTCATCATATCAAGACAACAGGTCAAGAATCACATGAATGGATTTAGATTTGATGGATTTAGATTTAGGAAGGAAATAGGCAAGAACTGGTTTACCAATAGAATGGTTAACAGATGGGACAGACTTTGTAACCATGTAGTGGGTGCTAAAACTATTAGTGGCTTTAAGAGAAGGTTAGATAACTTTATGGATGGGAATGATCAGTGGTAATGGACAAGGAACTCCCTAGTGTGGGCCTTATGGTCTTTTGCAGTGTCCTTCATTTTTATATTCTTATGTTTCTGTGTGAATGTGTTGTATTGTTTAGGTGGTAGGTTGCTGTAGATGTTCAAGTACTTTGCTTCAGGTATATCTTTTTTAATGTGTTCAGTTGGTTGTGCTTGTCTGATGTGATGAGATGAGTGAATGAGGTTGAGGATTCTTGCATAGATTTATACAGGGGGAATCTGGTTTCTTAGTACAATGTTCAATTGGGATGGTTTTGGTGCATCCTATTATTATCAATCTCATTGTTTTATTTTTCTATTGTCTGTTGGGTGTCCATTATTTATTTCCTATTTCTTAAGATCCATGCTGTGGAAGCATAGTATAGTATGGCTATCAAGAACTGTCTGTAGATTGATTACTTAAGTTTCCATCTGATGCCCAAAGCCCAGTTGCTACTGATTTTTGTATATCTATTTTCTTCATACACCTTCTAACACACACCTTAAAGATTTATATGAACTTGTGACTACATGAATTATTTTTCCAATGAATGACATAAAAGTAATAGTAAATTTGTACAACTTTTCATGTTGTTAATAAACAATAACTTACCAAAATAAAAGTTGATCACTTTTAGAATCATATTTCAAACAGGCCTTTTCTACAATTATTTGTATGATAACCATTCATAGATTACTGTAAATCTAGTAATAACCTGTGAATACCTTCATCTGTAGTATTGAATTTATTCATGGAAAAATAATTATGAATCAATATGATGTAATGACTTAAACACTGGTAGTAGTACCATTTCAATTTTTCTAAAATTATATCCCTGGCATTAATGCAGGATTGAACAGATTGATACAGCTGTTGATATGGTTAGGTTGGTGATGGTACATATCCTTTATAACACAATTAGAATCTGACAGAATGCATATGTTACTATGAGCACATTCATTACATGCAAATTGTCAAACCTACTCCTGGTAGTAAATTTATATGATTGTTCTTGATTACATTATTTGAGCAACAACACATAATTTGAACTTAGTCTTATGTTACATGATACCAGATGCGATATATATGTTGGGGGTGTGGTATCTATCAATGGGTGAGTGATGAGATGCTCGCACCCTGGGGGGAGGAGGGGGTGGGGGGCTGTCTGTAGTATAGTACCTGCAAGGGCATGGTAGCCCTCAGTGGACTGGGCCGCCGACTTCGGTTTTCACGCTCATTTGAGGGTATTCCCGCCATTTTCGAACAAGCTGGACCATCTACAACTTTATTGTCTTCTATCATGTAGGCGCCAGTCGTTGTAACACGAACACAAGGGTAAAATCACACAACTGATCCGTGTACCTCTACACTCAACAAAAGTAAACACAACACTTTCAGCTGAACGTCCTCGAGAGGTCACGTGACTAGCCAGCCTGCTACGATTGGCTACAAAGTTACTACATGTCAGATTCAAACACTCTGGCGGGACATTTACTAGTAAACCATATCAACAACCAGCTGAATGGTATTTTAGAAATAAATAGATCCTTTACCATTATCACATGCTATTAGAATGTAACGTCAGAAGACTATGTATCACAAGAAACGGAAATGACATTATTGTTAACATAACTCTCAAACGCATGCGTAGGCCTATACCCAAACAAAAAACACCAGTTACGCATACAGACACAGGTGGATACACACACTAACTCATAGTCTCCTGCACAACCATATGCACGTGATAAATGCACACACGGACTACAAAGTACATCAACAAGTGCAAGTATATTCACGCACCAACTCCTGAAAAAAGCTTTGAAGCTAAAATCACAAATAAATTCAAAACTATGACGAAAGAACCAATTCCCTACGAGTTTCGTTTTCTTCCTGTATATTACAATTGAGTAAACACACACTCAAAGAATAACGACCTAACTGGTTCGCAGTCTGGCAATTGAAATGTACGAGGAACGAATGAAAGTATTGGACCTGCCATCATTGAAAGAAAATATTGGATAAAACTGACAGACCTCTGGGTCTGGGGCAGAACAGCTGCAATATCACAGTGGATTCCTGACGCTCTATACTCACCTCATCCACACGTACGAACACACTTTTTATATATTTTTGATACTCCGATTTCGGACTCGTAACAAAGCTATACATTTATTTATAATTCTTAAAGTAATTTTTATTCTTTATAACCTGCAAACGTGTTTCTTTATCTTACTGTTTTCGACATATATTTTGTCATTCAGGGACGCAGTGACGTCAAGAAACAGAACTTCCCATTCAAATGCATCAGCTCCTAGCATAGCTTAGACGATAATATATCCCTAACTAAAACCACAAGCAAATTTAAAACCAATTATAGTTGGAGAACGAAAGACGGGTTCAGGAGCATAGCTGCTTTCCATTATATTTCAATTCGGTAGATACAATTAATCTATCTTACTGCATTACTTCTAACCCAGACAATGGACGGGGAACAGGCAAGAATTTGTATACCAATAGAATGGTTAACGAATGGAATAGCCTTAGCAACCATGTAGTGAGCAATTGTTTTAAGAGAGGGTTAGATAACTTTATGGATTGGGATGATAGGTGGTAATGGAAATAGAACTGCCTACTGCCTTGTGTTCTCTTGCAGTCTCCTTCGTTCTTTTTTCTTGTGACCCTTCGTAAGGGGGAGCTTGATGGTGTGTGTGTGTGTGTGTGTGTGTGTGTGTGTAGTCACGAGATTTTTTAAACAATTCTAACAACGTCAACATGATTCTTTTGTCGAGTACGCGGTATATCATCCTATGTAGTATTTGGCTTACATTTAGATAATTTTCTTGAATATAAAACATATCACTTACTCGACAAAAATACATATTGAGGTTGTGAGATATGTTGTATGGATACAAACTTTTGCTCGTGACTCTATTTACATACATAAAATCAAGATCCAATTCGTGAACATCAATACCCCGTATATATAGCTTATTTCCTGTATTTTATAAGTAGGTAAATGCACACACATACACACACAAAAAAAAGACTTAACCCACAGAGTAATGGATATATGGAACACAGTACAAGAATAGAAAAGCAAATTAGATAGGGAGAGATACAGAGACGGGACACCACGAGCATAGCTCCCCTTACCGTAAGGTACAACTAGGTAAAACTAGGTAAATAAACACACACACACACTACAGCGGTCCGGGTTCGAATCCCGCTCAGGGGTGAAATATTTTCAGTATCGCTGCGCTGTGATTCATTACTCCAACTCTCGTGGACGGGGACTTGGGTGTGCGTGTGTGCGAGTAAAAATCACAGCATTGCCCATAGATCGGTCATATATGAGCTCTGAGCTCTCTTCTGGGAGGGAAATAGATGTCGATCACAAGTTCAATACGTGATCCAAGACCATGGTGAATGACACACACACACACACACACACACACGATCGGCAGAGAGACGGCGACGATTGGACTCCGGAAAAAACTAAATCTTCGTGGATTCAACGACGAGGGAGTACCTGTGTTGTATTAGTAGGGAAGGGGAAAGCTTGTGGTGTAGTGGGAAGGTGAAGAAAAAGGAGAAGGGGAGGGATTACTGAGGAAAATAGAAAGAAATGAGGAAGGGGACGAATGGGCCCCGGAAGTCAGAAGGAATGTCAACAAAAGATGCGCAGACGATAGAGGTGAAGTCGAAGAGATTAGTAGAAATGTAAAATTTTGAAATATATATAAGACCAGCGCAATGGAAGGTGAAGATAATAATTTCCATGGACTTGATGAGGGAGGAGATGACAACCTCCCCCGATTAGCAAGTCTAGAGGAAAAACTAGCAAAAATGAACGAACAGTGGGAGGTTAGGTTCAGTTTACTTGCACTGATTACACGAGGTGTTGATAGATTGGAAGAACTAAAGAAGGAGAACCAAAACCTAAATAAAGAAATAGAAAAATTAAAAAGACAATTAAAAGAAGTAAAGGATGAGAATGAGGAACTAAAGAATAATAACAAAGAGAATAAAGAGTCCATAGAAAAAGAGGTAAGTAGTTGGAAAAGGGTTCAGGAAAATAGCGAAATTTAATTTAGAGATATAGTGAAACAACAGATGAAGGAACACACTAAGGACACAGTTATGAAAGTGACGAGAGAGAAGGGGAATATAGTAAGAGACTTAGCAGATAAAAATAAATGTATAATTATGTTAGGAATGAAAGAAAAACATAGTCCAAATAGGACTACAAGAGTAAGGGAGGAGAAAGAAAGAGCGAACACGGTACTAAGAATATTTCAAGAAGGTGAACAGGAAATGGGGAAAGAAATTGAAGCAATATATAGACTTGGGAAACACAATGTAGATAAGACCAGACCAATTGAGGTTAAATTCAGGTCACAAACGACAGCAGAAAAAGTCTTATCAAAGACAGGAAAACTAGCAGAAAGTGATTAGTACAAACAGGTATGTATAAAAAAGAGAGATGAATAAAGAGTAAAGAGGAAGAGAAAACAAAAAGAATCAAAGCTAGGGAAAAAACGAGAAAAGAACAGAATCAGACAAAGAGAAATTCTATTGGAGAGTAGTGAATATGAAAGTGAGGAAATGGTTTATAGCAGAGAAAAACGGAAGGAAAACAGAAAACAGGATGGAGGTAACAGAAAATTAAAAATGTCCTTCACAAATATAGATGGATTAATAACAGCCTTGAATTAACTGAATGATTACCTTATGGAAAAGGAACCTGACATAATGAGAATTGTGGAGATAACATCGAAAGATCTATTACCACCCAACAGTATAGGACATGGTGTGTATAATGATTGAATTAGAAACAAAGAAGTAAAACAAGGTGGTGGAGTTATGTTCCTGACTAAGAAGGATATAAATGTGAGGAATGTTACATATGGAAAGAATAGAGTGGAAATTATCATGATGGAAATAGAGGACAGGGACAAGAAGAGCAGGAAGTTTGTAGTAAATTATGTGCCTCCTAAAACAGCTGCGTGGGAAGAGAGAGAATACAAAAATATGTTTGAAGACACAAAGATAACACTATATAAGATAATGGATGATGGAGGAAGAATAATTATAACGGGTGACTTTAATTGTAAAGAAATCTGCTGGGAAGAAATGACAGTGAAGGGTGGAGATGACCTATGGGGAAATGTACTACTTGATATGATTATAGAACATACAATGACGGAATGGATACAAGAGAACACTAGGTATAAAAATGAGGAAGAACCATCAACAATCAAACAAAACAAAACCTAACAATCACATCGGAACCTGAAATAGTGGGCAAGATTGAATATAAGACACCACTAAGTAAAAGTGACCACATATTAGTAGAACTGGAACTAAATGAAGCAAAGTACACAAGAAAAAACGAACAACATAGAAAGGGAAGATTGATGTATGGATTTTTTTTTTTTTTTTTTTTATAAAATAAGATATTTTTTTCAAGAAGCAAACTGGGAAAGGATATTCAAAGAGGAAACAACAGTAGAAGAGAAATGGAATATTTTGACAATTTATAAGGAGTGGAAAAGTATGTTCTAGGATGAAAACAAGAAAAATTATATGAAAAAAGTTGGTACAACAAAAGATGTAGAGAGTTAAAAGATAAAAGGGATAAAGCTTGGATAAAATGGAGGAAAGACAAAAAACCCGAAAAATGGAAAATATATACTGATTATAGAAATGAATATGTACAAGTGCGCAGAGAAGAAAAGAGAAAACACGAAAAGGATGTCATAGAAAAATGTAAAGATCAACCAAAACTATTCTATAGATTTGTAAACAACAAACTGAAAAACAAACAAGAATTAGTGAAACTACGACAAGGAGGTCTCCTGTCGGCATGCTCCGCCTTTGTAATCCTTTGGAAATAGAAATGGCAGAAACTGTGAACAAGAATTTTAAATCGGTGTTTACGAGGGAGAACATACAACTGAGAGATGACGAGTGGGAGGGGAAAGTTCCCTATGAAAGAAGTAGAAGTAACAAGGAATGAAATAATGAATCACTTGAGTAATCTCATGGTCCAGATGAAATCGCGAACTGAATTTTGAGAGAATGCAGGGACAAACTAACAGACAAAATAAATAGTCTAATAAGCAGTTCACTGAAGGAAGGAAAAGTTCCAGAAGATTAGAAAAGAGCACATATAGTACCAATATATAAAGGGGGAAACAAAGAAGACCATACAAACTATAGACCGGTCTCCCTTACACGTACGGTAGCAAAAATTTGTGAAAGAATGATCAAAATTAGATGGGTAAAGCATTTGAAAAAAAAAACATTGTACGAAATCCGAGCTAGTTTGGATTTAGACAAGGAAGATTACGTGTCACAAACCTGATGTGTTTCTATTCAAGACTAATAGATATAATACAGGGAAGAGATGGATGGGCTGATTGTGCCTTTCTAGACCTGAAAAAGGCTTTTGATAAGGTGCCACATAAGAAATTGCTAAAGAAATTAGAAACCGTAGGAGGAATACAGGGCAAACTACTTAAGTGGATGGAAGACTTCTTGCATGAAAGAAAAATGAGAGTGGTGATAAGAGACAAACACTCAAATTGGGATGAGGTGATTAGTGGAGTTCCACAAGGAACAGTACTGGCCCCAATAATGTTTACTATATATATTAATGATATGGATAAAGGAATTGAAAGTTATATCTTCTTCGCAGACGATGCAAAAATGTTGAAAAAAGTGAACACCGAAGAAGATTGTGAAGCACTGCAAAGTGATCTCAATAAAGTATAGGAATGGAGTAGGAAGTGGGAGATGGAATTCAACATTAAGAAGTGTAGTATAATGGAATTTGGAAGAAGCAAAAAAAGAATAGTGGGATCATATAAATTGGGAGAGGAAGAAATTAAAAAAGTGGAAAAAGAGAAGGACCTAGGAGTCATTATTATGAATAATATGCTCCCTGAGAAACATATCAACAAAAATTTTGGAGAAACTTATAACTTAATAAGATCAAAGTGGCATTTACATACCTGGACGAAGAAATGATGAAGAAAATACTGGTCACATTGATAAGACCAAGATTGGAGTATGCAGCGACGACGTGGTAACCAAGTACAAAAAAAAAAAAAACATGTATAACAAAACTTGAAAGAATACAAAGAGCAATTACGAAACTGGCACCAACGCTCTCAGAACTATCTTATGAGGAGAGGCTGGCAAAACTTGAGCTACAGACATTAGAGCAAAGAAGAGAGAGAGGAGACTTGATAACTATTTATAGAATCATGAAAAGCATGGAAATTATTGATAGAGAGGATCTAATAAAATGGGATAGTAGAGATACAAGAGGACATGGAAAGAAAATCAAGAAAGACAACTATAGAAGAGACCTGAAAAAGAACAGGACAATAGACGTTTGGAACAGATTGGTTGAGAATGTGGTGTGTGCTAAAACGATACACGAATTTAAAAACAGTCTGGATAAAACGAGATATGGAGACGGGACGCAACGACCATAGCTCCCCCTCCCGTAAAATACAACTAGGTAAATACACACACACACACACACACACACACACACACACACACACACACACACACACACACACACACACACACACACACACACACACACACACACACACACACACACACACACACACACCTCTCATGGCGCTGTGGTTAGAGCTCTGGCCTGCCACTACGGAGGTCCGGGTTCGACTCTCGCCCGGGGCTGAAATAATATCAGTATCGCAGCGCTGAGGGGTGTTACTCCAACTCTCGTGGGCGGGGAGTTGGGTGTGTGTGTGTGTGCAAGGTCATAGCATTACCCATAGATCGGACCTACGAGCTCTGAGCTCTCTTCCAGGAGGGAAATAGCTGTCGATCACGAGTCCAACACGTGATCCAAAGACCAAGTGAACACACACACACACACACACACACACACACACACACACACACACACACACACACACACACACACACACGGCTCGGTGGCGGATTGGTAAAGCACTGGCCTCACAAGCCAGAGAACCGGGGTTCGATTCCCCGGCCGGGCGGAGATAAGTTGGGTTTGTCTCCTTTCACGTGTAACCCCTGGTCACCTAGCAGTGAGTAGGTACGGGACGTTAGTCAAGGAGTTGTGACCTTGCTGTCCCGGTGTGTGGTGTGTGAGTGGTCTCAGACCTACCCAGAGATCGGCAAATGAAGAGCTCTGAGCTCACTGCCGTAGGGTGGTGTCTGGCTGTCTCGACAGAGACTGCAGCAGATCCGAGGTGAATACACACACACACACACACACACACACACACACACACACACACACACACACACACACACACACACACACACACACACACACACACACAGTGGCGCAGTTGGTAGAACGATGTACTACTAGCATGGTGGTGCGCGTAGTGCTTGGTTCGAATCCTGCCCAGGGCCGAAATTAATTTCGGTACAGCTGCGCTTCGGGTCGTTACTCTGACTCTCGTGGGCGGGGAGTTGGGGGTGTGTGTGTGTGAAAGGTCATAGCATTACCCATAGATCGGACCTACGAGCTCTGAGCTCTCTTCCAGGAGGGAAATAGCTGTCGATCACGAGTCGAAACACGTGATCCAAAAGACCAAGTGAATACACGCACGCACACACACACACAAACACACACCGTCGTCGCACTCGCACGCCGTCGTAGCCGTCGTCACCAAGAAGAAGGAGATTTACGACGAAAAACGAAACCTGGTTTGTATTGTAGGGGTGGGGAGTGATCGTGAGTGTCCGAAATGATATCTCTGCAGTGCTAGTCAATTGTATTATCATGGAAATAGCTAAAATGAAGGAAAACAACGACTAGAGAGACAGTCACGAAACAGAGCCATCTAGCGTTAGACGATCGAACCGCAATGTAAACAAATCCACGTGCGACGAAGAAGACTTCACAGGATTTAACAAATATGAAAGTCGATTATTAAAGATAGAGAAAGATATGAACAAAACTAGGACTCGGTGGGAGAATGAAATTATGGACTTCAGAAATGATATCATAGGATTAAGGGAATGCTTAGCACAGGCGAATCACGAAATCTCTGACATAAGAAAAACCAACTTAGATCTCACAAACAAGATCAAAGAAACGAAAAGGGATATAAATGAGCTGAAGAATGATAATGAAAAGAAGAAAACTAATGAAAATAACAGCAGCGACAATTTAAAGATAGAGGTGAACAACAGATTACATGAGTTGTCACAAAAGATCGAAGAGAATCTAGGTGAAGAAAGTATTCAGAAAATTAAGAAGTGGAAGGAAAACATCGAAAACAAGGAAACTGCTTTTAAAGAAATAGTCAAGCAGCAAATGCAGGATAATGCAAAAGACACAATTATCCAAGTGATTAATGAAAAAGCAAACTGGGTCAGGGATACAGTAGATAGGAAAAAATGTATTGTGGTCTATGGACTAAAAGAAAAACAGGGATAGGCGAGTTACATGATATAAAAAGTAGAGAAAGAGACAGCAGTAGAAATTCTACATGAAATTCAGGGGGGGGAGAGATTAAAGAATTGACTTAGAAGAGTAACACTGAATCTGTCGCTTATATAAAGATAGAAATCGACCTCTAAAGATAAAATTAAGGTCACAGATGGTAGTAGAAGACATCTTTGAAAAAGTAGGCAATTTGGCAATGAGTGAAAAGTACAATAAGATATGGATAAAAAGAGAAATGAGTACTGAGGAATTAGAAAAAGAAAAGTCACTAAGAAAAGAAGCAAAGAAAAAAAAAACTTGTTGAGAACGGAGACAGAATGCAAAGAATTCCATTGGAGAGTAATCGACATGAGATTGAAACAGTGGCACATAAAAACGAAAAAACCAAGGACAGAAAAGATAATGGAGAAGGAAGAAAATTAAAAGTGGCCTACACTAACATTGACGGATTAATTTCAGGTCTGAACGAACTCAATGATTATCTGTTAGAAGAAAAACCAGACATAATGGGAATTGTAGAGACTAAACTAAGAGGAGAAATACCATCTATTGATATTGGACAAGGGCTATACAATTACTGGATAAGAAACAGGGACAAAAAGCAGGGAGGGGGAATCATGTTCTTGGCCAAGAAAGACCTAAACGTGACAAAAAATTGCAAAGAGCAAAGGTAATGTTGAACTGATCATGATAAAAGTCGAAGGCAAGAATATGAAAAGTAGAAAGTTTGTGGTGACCTATGTGCCCCCAAGAACGAATGCTTGGAAAGAAAACGAACACACAAAAATGCTAGAAGATACAAGAAAATCACTAAATGAGATACTAATGGGTAGGGGTAACCTAGTAATTATGGGAGACTTCAATTGCAAAGAAATTTGTTGGGACAACATGACACTACGAGGAGATGACGTGTGGGGCAATGTACTGCTAGACATGACCATGGAGTACACAATGACCCAGTGGGTCAGTGAAAACACAAGGTACAGAAACAATGAAGTGCCATCAAAACTAGATTTAATATTTACAACGGAACCTGAAATAGTGGACAAAGTCCACTACAAGACACTAATTGGAAAGAGTGACCATGTACTCATCGAAACTGTACTAAAGAAAGAAATAGAGATGAAGAGGAGCGAAAAGCATAGGAAAGGAAGATTGATGTACAACAAAACAGACTTTGCAAAACTAAAGACGTTCTTCCAGAATGCAAACTGGGAAAAATTCTATATGGAAGAGACAACAGTGGAAGAGAAATGGAACATACTGTTGGCTAATTACAATGAAGGGGTAAACAGGCATGTACCAAGACAAAAGCGAGAGAGAGAGTACATTAAATGTTGGTTCAACAAAAGATGCAGTGAGGCAAAAGACAGAAGGGACAAAGCTTGGAAACGGTGGAGAAAAGACAAAAAACAAAGCAAATGGCAAATTTATATAAACTATAGAAATGAGTATGTTAATGTGAGAAGAGAGGAGAAAAGGAACCATGAGAAGGATATTATAGATAAATGCAAAGATCAGCCCAAGCTATTCTACCGGTATGTAAATGGTAAACTTAAAACCAAACAGGAACTAGTGAAATTACGCCAAGGAAATATAGAATACACAGAAGAATTAGAGATGGCCGAAATCATGAACAACCACTTTAAATCTGTCTTCACCAGAGAGAAAATACAAAATTGGGACGTAGATAATAACAAACATTCTCCCCACATGAGTGAATTTACAACATCACAAAAAGAAATATCAGAACATCTATCAAAACTGGACGTCAGAAAATCACATGGCCCGGATGGAATTGCAAATTGGATTCTAAAAGAATGCAAAGAAGAGCTAACGGACAAAATACACATCATAATAAATAGCTCACTCAAGGAAGGAAAGATACCTAATGACTAGAAAAATGCTAACATTGTACCAATATATAAAGGAGGAAACAAGGAAGAACCCACCAACTATAGACCAGTATCACTAACAAGCACTATAGCCAAAATTTGTGAGAAAATCATCAAGAATAGATGGGTAAAACACCTGGAAGATAACAACATATTAAACCCAAGACAATTCGGGTTCAGACAAGGTAGATCATGCACCACAAACTTGATATGCTTCTACTCAAGACTAATAGACATAGTGCAAGAAAGAAACGGATGGGCTGATTGTGCATTCCTAGACTTGCAAAAAGCATTTGACAAAGTACCACACAGAAAACTACTAAAAAAACTGGAACACATAGGAGGAATACAAGGGAACCTACTAAAATGGATGGAGGACTTCCTGACTGGAAGAAAGATGAGAGTAGTACTCAGAGAAAAATATTCAGATTGGAAAGAGTACCGCAAGGATCTGTACTGGCTCCAATAATGTTTGCTATCTATATGAATGATATGGACGAGGGCGTGAACTGTTACATGAGCTTCTTTGCTGATGACGCCAAACTGTTAAGGAAAGTAGAAACTGATAAGGACTGTGAAGCACTGCAAGAAGATCTGAATAGGGTATGGAACTGGAGTCAGAAATGGGAAGTGGATTTTGATACTAAGAAGTGTAGCATAATGGAGTTTGGAAAAAGCAAAAACAGAATATCAAGAAATTATACAATTGGAACCAAGGAAGTAAAGAAAGTAGGATCCGAAAAAGACTTGGGAGTTATTATCACAAACGACTTGTCCTATGATACACAGATTAACAAAATTGTCGGGGAGACTTACAACTTGCTAAGATCAATAAAAGTGGCATTTGCTTACCTGGACGAAGACATGATAAAAAAAAATTTGGTTACATTGATAAGGCCTAGACTAGAGTATGCGGCGACATTGTGGTCCCCCAGTACCAAAAAGAACATAAAGAAAATAGAAAGAATCCAAAGAGCAGCTACAAAAATGGCACCTGCACTTGCAAACCTATCATACGAGGAGAGATTGGCTAAACTGGAGCTACCGACACTGGAGGAAAGAAGAGAGAGAGGAGACCTACTGACCATCTACAGAATCATGAAAGGCACAGAGATACTTGATAGAGAAGAATTACTAAACTGGGACAAGAGAAACACAAGAGGACATGGAAAGAAATTAAGAAAACATAGCCATAGAAGAGAACTGAAGAAAAACAGTTTTCTACATAGAGTTTTAGACACTTGGAACAAACTGGATAATGAAATAGTAAGCGCAAAAACCATTCACGAGTTTAAAAGCAAACTAGACACTGAGAGATACAATGGCGGGACAACACGAGCATAGCTCCCCTTCCCGCAAAATACAACTAGGTAAATACACACACACACACACACACACACACACACACACACACACACACACACACACACACACACACACACACACACACACACACACACACACACACACACACACACACACACACACACACACACACACACACACACACACACACACACACACACACATGCTAAGTCAAGGAAATAAATCGAAAAAGACTTAATGTCTTAAGGATGTCAAAAATATATATATCCATGTAAGTGCACAAAGCCTTGGAATATTCTAATCGATGCAGTCCACCTTAAAAATAAGGAAATTCGAAACTAGTTTTGATAGTTGAGGAAAATTACAGTATTTCATGAAGGTAGATTCATTCCTGTGGATTATAATTACGTAAAAACATGCGCCCACTCTCTCTTTTTCTCTCTATCTCTCTATCTCTCTCTCTCTCTCTCTCTCTCTCTCTCTCTCTCTCTCACACACACACACACACACACACACACACACACACACACACACACACACACACACACACACACACACACTTCAACGAATGGACGGCTTAGAAGACGTTCTGAAGAAAATTGAAGTCTGTGGATCCCAACGCAAAGAGAAGTGCCTAGTGTTTTTGCAGGGTGGGGGGGAAATTGCTCGTGGAGTAGTGGGAACGTAGGGAAAGAGGAAAAGGGGAGGGATTACTGAGGGAAATGGAAGGAAATGAGGAGGGAGTAGACTTTGCCCAGCCAGACAAGCGGAAGGTAAACAAAAGACTTAGCGAGGATCAAATGTCTAATAAAAATGTAAAGATTAGAAGTATAGAGAGGAGCAATACAGAAGAAAGTGACGAGAATATGTTCCAGGGATTTAAAGAGGGTGGGGGGGACACAACCCCCCCCCCCCGACTGATAAGACTAGAGGAGAGAGTTGATAAGGTGATCGAGGACTTGGAACGTAAGTTAGGTAATGTAGACTCCATTTTCCAGAGAATTGAAAGGTTGGAACAACTAGAGAAGGCTAACAGAAACTTAACTGAAGAAATAGAGGAACTAAAAAGACAGTTAGGAAATGTAAAGGATGAGAATGAGAAATTGAAGAAGAATAGTAATGAAAATAGAGAGAAAATAGCTACAGAAGTTAAAAATTGGAGAATAACTCAAGAAGGGAATAAGGTTTCATTCACTGACATAGTCAAACAGCAATTGAAAGAACATAATGAAGACTCAGTTATTAAAGTGATGAGACAGAAGGAGAATATAGTAAGAGAATTAGCTGACAAAAAGAAATGTATAATTATATTAGGAATGGAAGAGAAACATAACCCAGATAGAACCGCAAGAATCAAGGAGGAAAATGAAAGAGTAAGCAGTTTATTAAAATTAGTCCAGGAAGATGAACCAGAAATTATAAAGGAAATTGAGGAAAAATTCAGACTAGGAAAATATAGTACAGATAAGACCAGACCAATTAAGATTAAATTCAGGTCACAAACAACGGCAGAGAAAATTCTATCCAAGACGGGGAAACTAGCAACAAATGATCAATATAAAAAGGTATGGATAAAAAGAGAAATGAATAAGGAGGAAAGAGAGGCAGAAAAGAAGAAAAGAATTGAAGCTAAGGCAAAAAACGAGGAAAGAACGGAGTCAGAGAAAGAGAGATTCTATTGGAGAGTAGTGAACATGAAAATAAAGCAGTTCGACATACTAAAGAAAAACATAAGGGAAACAGAGAACACAATGGAAGTGGCAGAAAACTAAGAGTGTCTTACACAAATATAGATGGATTGATAACAGGATTGAATGAACTGAATGATTATTTGAAAGAAAAAGAACCGGACATAATGGGAATTGTAGAAACAAAATTAAAAGGCCCACTACCACCCAACAGTGTAGGACATGATACATACAATTATTGGATTAGAAACAGAGAGAAAAAACAAGGGGGTGGAGTTATGTTCCTGACTAAGAAGGATATAAACGTGAAAGGTGTCATATATGGAAAGAATACAGTAGAGATGATTATGATAGAAGTGGAAGACCGAGATAAGAAGAGCAGAAAATTTGTGATCAATTATGTGCCTCCGAAAACAGCCTCATGGGAGGAGAGTGAACATAAAAGTATGTTAGAGGACACAAAGATAGCATTAACTAAAATAATGGAAGACGGAGGAAGAATAGTTATGATGGGCGACTTTAATTGCAAAGAAATCTGCTGGGAAGAAATGACAGTAAAGAGTGGTGATGACTCATGGGGAAATGCTCTACTTGAGATGATTACTGACCATTCAATGACACAATGGATACAAGAGAACACTAGGTATAGAAATGAAGAAGAACCATCGAGGCTAGACTTAATAATTACATCTGAACCTAGAATAGTGGACAAGATTGAATATAAAACACCAATAGGTAAAAGTGACCACATATTGATTGAACTGGAACTTAATGAAGAAAAATATATCAAAAGAAATGAACAATATAGAAAAGGAAGAATGATGTATGAAAAAACAAACTTTGATAAAATAAGAGAATTCTTCCAACAAGAAAACTGGGAAGAAATATACAAAGAAGAAACATCAGTGGAAGAGAAATGGAATATTTTGACAAAAATTTACAAAAAAGGAGTGGAAAAGTATGTCCCAAGACAAAAACAAGAAAAAGAATATGTAAAATGCTGGTACAACAAAAGTTGTAGGGAGTTAAAAGACAAAAGAGACAAAGCCTGGACCAGATGGAAAAAAGACAGAAGACCTGAAAAATGGAAAATATATACTGGTTATAGAAATGAATATGTACAAAAGTGCAGAGAGGAAAAAAGAAAATATGAAAAAGATGTTATAGAAAAGTGTAAAGATCAACCAAAACTATTCTACAGATTTGTAAACAATAAACTGAAAAACAAACAAGACTTGGAGAAATTAAGACAAGGAGGAGTTGAATACACTGAGGAAATGGAAATGGCAGAAATTATGAACAAACATTTTAAATCAGTGTTTACAAGGGAAAATATACAACCTGAAGAGATTGAGTGGAAGGAAAAAGTCCCCCCTATGGAAGAAATAGAAGTAACAAAGAATGAAATATTGACACACTTGGGTAATTTTGATGTCAGAAAATCGCATGGGCCAGATGAAATAGCAAACTGGATTCTGAAAGAATGCAGGAATGAACTGGCAGACAGAATACATAGCATAATAAGCAGTTCCTTAAAAGAAGGAAAAGTTCCAGAAGATTGGAAAAAAGCAAATATAGTACCTATATATAAAGGAGGAAATAAAGAAGAACCTACCAACTATAGACCAGTCTCTCTAACAAGTACAATAGCAAAAATATGTGAAAGAATTATCAAAAGTAGATGGGTAAAATACTTGGAAAAAAACAACGTACTAAATCCAAGGCAATTTGGATTCAGACAAGGGCGATCATGCGTCACCAATTTAATATGTTTCTATTCAAGGCTAATAGATATAATACAAGAAAGAGATGGATGGGCTGATTGTGCATTTCTAGACCTAAAAAAAGCTTTTGACAAAGTACCACATAAGAAGCTGCTTAAGAAATTAGAATATGAAGGAGGAATACAAGGTAAATTGCTAAATTGGATGGAAGACTTTTTGCAAGACAGAAAAATGAGAGTAGTGATAAGAGATCAGCACTCAAAATGGAATGAAGTAATAAGCGGTGTCCCGCAGGGAACAGTTCTGGCCCCAATAATGTTTGCTATATATATTAATGATATGGATGAAGGAATTGAAAGCTATATGAGCTTCTTTGCAGATGATGCAAAACTACTGAAAAGAATGAAAACTGAAGAAGATTGTGAATCACTACAGAGAGATCTAAATAAAGTACAGGAATGGAGTAGGAAGTGGGAGATGGAGTTCAATACAAAAAAGTGTAGTATAATGGAATTTGGAAAAAGCAAAAACAGAATAACAGGATCATATAATTTGGGAGAAGAAGGAATAAAAAGAGTAGAAAATGAGAAGGACCTGGGAGTCATTGTTATGAATAATATGTCACCTGAGAAACATATAAATAAGATTTTTGGAGAAACCTATAATTTAATAAGAACAATCAAAGTGGCATTTACATACCTGGATGAAGAAATGGTGAGGAAAATCCTAATCACCCTGATAAGACCAAGATTGGAATATGCAGCAACGATATGGTCACCAAGTACAAAAAAATGTATAAAAAAACTTGAAAGAATACAAAGAGCAATTACAAAATTGGCACCAACACTCTCAAAACTATCATATGAAGAGAGACTACAAAAACTTAAACTACAGACACTAGAGCAAAGAAGAGAGAGAGGAGATTTGATAACTATTTACAGAATCATGAAAGGCATAGAAATTACTGATAGAGAGAATCTGATAAAATGGGATGACAGAAATACAAGAGGACACGGAAAGAAAATAAAAAAAGACAGCTATAGAAGAGATTTGAAAAAGAACAGCTTTCCTCACAGAGCAATAGACAGTTGGAACAAGTTAGATGAGAAAGTGGTGTGTGCAAAAACAATACACGAATTTAAAAATAGTTTAGATAAAATGAGATATGAAGACGGGACCCCACGAGCATAGCTCCCCTTCCCGTAAAATACAACTAGGTAAATACAACTAGGTAAATACACACACACACACACTCTCTGAAAGTGAACAGCTTTCCCTACAGAGTGATGGATGTATGGAACAAACTGGACGAAACAATAGTGTGTGCAAAAACCATACACGAATTTAAGAACAACTTAGATATCGCGAGATACAGAGACGGGACACCACGAGCGTAGTTCCTCTTCCCGGAAGATACAACTACGTAAACACACACACACACACACACACACACACACACACACACACACACACACACACACACACACACACACACACACACACACACACACACACACACACACACACACACACACACACACACACACACACACACACACACACACACACACACACACACACACACACACACACACAACACACGACTGAGAGGATTCAAAGGGTAACTGAAAGAAGAGAAAGAGAGAGAGAGAGAGAGAGAGAGAGAGAGAGAGAGAGAGAGAGAGAGAGAGAGAGAGAGAGAGAGAGAGAGAGAGAGAGAGAGAGAGAGAGAGAGAGAGAGAGAGAGAGAGAGAGAGAGAGAGAGAGAGAGAGAGAGAGAGAGAGAGAGAGAGAGAGAGAGAGAGAGAGAGAGAGAGAGAGAGAGAGAGAGAGAGGAATCAAAGAGAAAGGTCATTAAAGGGAGTAGATGAAACTGACAGAGGGGATTTCTTAGTCCTCGATCCAAGAGGTCATAGGAACAAATAAAAAACGACAAAATATCTAAAAAGGTCAATAAACAGTTGTCCTCATAAGTGAATAAACTGATAGATCTGAAGTTGAAATAATCCAAGCCAAGACCATATATGATTTCAAAACTTGGTACAGTACGATAATTAATTGGAGACTCTACGAGTTACCATCTTTCCTTTATATTGCAATTAGGTAAACGCACACACATATTTGTATATGTACAAGCAAACGTACACACAGATATACGCAAGCACACACACACACTCCAGCTTCCGTACGTGTGTGTGTATTTACCTAGTTGTATTTACCTAGTTGTATTTTACGGGAAGGGGAGATATGCTCGTGGTCTTCATATATTTTTTATCCAGACTGTTTTTAAATTCGTGTATCGTTTTTGCACACACCACATTCTCATCTAACTTGTTCCAAACGTCTATTACCCTTTGGGGAAAACTGTTCTTTTTCAAGTCTCATCTATAACTGTCTTTCTTGATTTTCTTTCCATGTCCTCTTGTATCTCTACTATTCCATTTTATTAGATCCTCTTTATCAATAGTTTCTATGCCTTTCATGATTCTATAAATAGTTATCAAGTCTACTCTCTTTTTTGCCTCAATGCCTGTAGCTCAAGTTTTGCTAGTCTCTCTTCATATGATAGTTCTGAGAGTGTTGGTGCCAATTTCGTAATTGCTGAGTATTCTATCAAGTTTTGTTATACATTTTTTGTACTTGGTTACCACGTCGTCGCTGCATACTCCAATCTTGGTGTTATCAAAGTGACCAGTATTTTCTTCACAATTTCTTCGTCCATGTATGTAAATGCCATTTTGATTGTTCATATTAAATTATAAGTTTCTACAATTTTTTGTGTATATGTTTCTCAGGGGACATATTATTAATAATAATGACTCCCAGGTCCTTCTCATTTTCTACTTTTTTAAATTTCTTCCTCTCCCAATTTATATGATCCCACTATTCTTTTTTGCTTCTTCCAAATTCCATTATACTACACTTCTTAATATTGAATTCCATCTCCCACTTCCTACTCCATTCCCATACTTTATTGAGATCACTCGGTAGCGACTTGCTATCTTCTACAGTGTTCACTTTTTTCAACAATTTTACATCGTCCGCAAAGCTCATATAACTTTAAATTTCTTTATCCATATCATTAATATATGTATAGCAAACACTATTGGAGCCAGAACTTTTCCTTGTGGAACTCTACTAATCACTTCATCCCAATTAGAGTGTTTGTCTCTTATCACCACTCTCATTTTTCTTTCATGCAATAAATCTTCCATGCACTTCAGCAGTTTGCCCTGTATTCCTCCTACGGTTTCTAATTTCTTATGTGGCACCTCATCAAAAGTTTTTTTCAGGTCTAGAAATGCACAATCAGCCCATCCATCTCTTTCTTATATTACATCTATTAGCCTTGAATAGAAACACATTAAGTTTGTGACGCATGATCGTCCTTGTCTAAATCCAAATTACCTTGGATTTAGTACGTTGTTTTTTTTCCAAATGCCTTACCCATCTAATTTTGATCATTCTTTCACAAATTTTCGCTATCGTACTTGTAAGAGAGACCGATCTATAGTTAATAGGGTCTTCCTTGTTTTCCCCTTTATATATTAGTAATATATATTTGCTCTTTTCCAATTTTCTAGAACTTTTCCTTTTTTCAATGAACTGCTTATAAGACTATGTATTTTGTCTGTTAGTCCATTCCTGCATTCTCTCAAACCCAGTTTGCCATTTCATCTGGTCCATGCGATTTTCTGACATCGAGATTACTCAAGTAATTCATTATTTCATTCCTTGTTACTTCTATACCTTTCATAGGGGGGACTTTCTCCTCCCACTCAATATATCTAGGTTGTATGCTCTCCCTCGTAAACAATGATTTAAAATACTTGTTCATAATTTCTGCCATTTCTATTTCCTCTGTGTATTGAACTCCTCCTTGTCGTAGTTTTTCTAATTCTTGTTTGTTTTTAATTTTGTTGTTTACAAATCTGTAAAATAGTTTTGGTTGATCTTTACATTTTTCTATGACAGTTTTTTTTTCTTATTTTCTCTTTTCTTCTCTGCACACTTGTACATATTGATTTCTATAACTAGTATATATTTTCAATTTTTCAGTTTTTTTTTCTTTTTTTCATTTTATCCAGGCTTTATCCCTTTTGTCTTTTAACTCCCTACATTTTTTGTTGTACCAACACTTTACATATCCTTTTTCCTGTCTTTGTCTTGGAACATAGTTTTCCACTCCTTCTCTATAAATATTTGTCAAAATATTCCATTTCTTACCTACTGTTGTTTCCTCTTTGTGTATCCTTTTCCAGTCTGCTTTTTAAAAGAATTATCTAATTTTATCAAAATTTGTTTTTCCATACATCAATATTCCCTTTCTATATTGTTCGTTTTTTTCCATGTGTTTTTCCTCATTTTGTTCCAGTTCAACCAATATGTGGTCACTTTTACTTATTGGTGTCTTATATTCAATCTTGCCCACTATTTCGGGTTCTGGTGTGATTATTAGGTCCATTCTCGATGGTTCTTCATTTCTATACCTAGCATTCTCTTGTATCCATTGAGTCATTGTATGTTCTATAAGCATATCAAGTAGTACATTTCCCCATAGGTCGTCTCCACCCTTTACTGTCATCTCTTCCCAGCAGATTTCTTTACAATTAAAGTCACCCATTATAACTATTTTTGAGTAAAAGCAGCAACGACTGCAACAGCACTGTAGGAGAGAGGCCAAACGCAGAGTATATATTGGATCCCATACTCTACGTTTGGCCTCTCTCCATAACTATTCTTCCTCCATCATCCATTATCTTATTTAGTATTATCCCTGTGTCTTCTAATATATTCTTGTGTTCTCTCTCTTCCCACGAAACCGTTTTAGGAGGCACATAATGTACCACAAACTTCCTGCTCTTCCCATCCTTGTCCTCCACTTCCATCATAATCATCTCTACTCTATTCTTTCCATATGTGACATTCCTCACATTTATATCCTTCTTAGTTAGGAACATAACTCCACCCCCTTGTTTTACCTCTCTGTTTCTAATCCAATAATTATATACACCATGCCCTACACTGTTGGGTGGTAGTGGACCTTTCAATTTTGTCTCTATAATTCCCAGTGTGTCCGGTTCTTTTTCCTTCAGGTAATAATTCAGTTCGTTCAAGCCTGTTATTAAGCCATCTATGTTTGTGTAAGACACTTTTATTTTTCTGCTACTTCCATCGTGTTTTCTGTTTCCTTTCCGTTTTTCCCTCCTATGAATAATTTCCTCACTTTCATATTCACTACTCTCCAACAGAATTTCTCTTTTTCTGACCCTGTTCTTTTCTCGTTTTTTCCTTAGCTTCTAGTCTTTTTGTTTTCTCATCCTCTCTTTCCTCTTTATTCATTTCCCTTTTTATCCATACCTGTTTATATTGATCACTGTCTGCTAGTTTCCCTGTTTTTGCTAAGATATTCTCTGCTGTCGTTTGTGACCTGAATTTAACCTTAATTGGTCTGGTCTTATCTGTATTGTATTTCCCTAGTCTATATATTTCTTCAATTTCTTTCCCTGTTTCTTGTTCATCCTCTTGAACTACTTCTAATATCTTGTTTACCTTTTCCTTCTCCTCTTTTACTCTTGTGGTCCTATTTGGATTATGCTTCTCTTCCATCCCTAATATGATTATACATTTCTTTTTGCCCGCTAAGTCTCTTACTACATTCTCCTTCTCTCTCATCACTTTAATAACTGTGTTCTTAGTTTGATCTTTCATCTGTTGTGTCACTATACCTCTAAATACAATTTTGTTATTCTCTTGTACTTTTGTCCAACCCTGTGCTTCTTTTGCTATGGACTCTTTATTTTCTTTATAATTATTCTTTAATTCCTCACTCTCATCTTTTACTTTTAACTGTCTTTTTAATTCTTCTATTTCTTTATTTAGGTTTTGATTCCCCTTCTTTACTTCTTCCAGTTTATCAACTCTTTGGGTATCTAGTGTTAATTGGTTAAACTCAACCTCCCATGCTTCGTTATTTTTTTCTAGTTTCTCCTCTAGATTTACTAGTCGGGGGAGGTTGTCATCTCCTCCCTAATTAAATCCATAAAAGCAGTAATCTTCTCTTTCCATTGAGTTGCTATTAACTATATTTCTGCTTTTGACACCTCTGTTCCCCTGTTCTTTCTCGTCTGTGTGTTCTGCACACCTTTTGTTGACACCCCTTCTAATGTCTGGAGCCCGTTCGTCCCCTTCCTCATTTCCTTCCATTTCCCTCAGTAATCCCTCCCTTTCTCCTTTTTCTTCGCCTTTCCACTACACCACGATATTTCCCCTTCCCTAATAATACAACAAAGGTACTCCCTTGTTGTTGAGATCGACGAAGCTTGAATTTTTCCCGGAATTCCAAACTTCGCTGTCACTTCGACCGACGTGTGTGTGTGTGTGTGTGTGTGTGTGTGTGTGTGTGTGTGTGTGTGTGTGTGTGTGTGTGTGTGTGTGTGTGTGTGTGTGTGTGTGTGTGTGTGTGAATGTGTGTGGTTGTGTGTGTGTGTGTGAATGTGTGTGTGTGTGTGTGTGTGTGTGTGTGTGTGTGTGTGTGTGTGTGTGTGTGTGTGTGTGTGTGTGTGTGTGAATGTGTGTGTGTGAATGCGTGTGTATGTGTGTGTGCATGCGTGTGTGTGCGTGCGTGTGTGTGTGTGAATGTGTGTGTATGTGTGTGTGTGTGTGCGTGTATGTGTGTGTGTGTATGTGAATGTGCATGTGTGTGTGTGCGCGCGCGCGTGTGTGCGTGTATGAATTTGTCATGTTGCGTCTATACTACAACTAGGAAAATTCATACACATACACAATTTCACATGCATACACTACACACACACAAGCAATTCAACTTCCACGTGGAAGTTGAAAACCGTAGGGGGCCTTCAGGGAATACAATGAAATAGGCAATATATATGTATATATATATATATATATATATATATATATATATATATATATATATATATATATATATATATTATAAGTGTATTTGGGCAGGAGTTTTTCTCTAATGCATATATCATTAAAAGTGATGGCTAGTTTTGCATTAATTATTTTCTTAAAGGTATTTTCCATATACCTTATTATAGATTTGTGTTCCTTAGAAAGGAAATTTATGACTTGGCTGTATGTAGTCATATTAGCTAGATCGCGATTTCGGGTTCAAGACCCTTCTTCAGTAGCTATAGGGATGTTCTATCTTGTTAGGATAAGATTTAATCCGATGAGTCTTATTAAAGTTCTAAGTTTTATACTAGTTTCTTACTTGCTAATCACTTAGGGGGTGGTCACCCGGTATTTCGGGCAGTGACGAAATGTCACGTGCACTAGGAGAGCCTCCGGGTTCGTGTTGTGGCGGAATGTGCCATGCTTGTGGTTATGGCGTTTTGTCTCGTATTTGCACTTGTGGCGTTTTGTCTCATATTGGCGTTTGTGGTGTTATGTCTCATGTTTGGATTTGCAACGGTTTGTCTCATGCTTTGGAGGGCTCTGATAATGTCTTGATAATGTCTATGGAATCAGATGTAGATTGTAGACTGTAGGTGGTGGGAGTGTAGGGAGTTAGAATGGAGCACAGTTTCTAAGCGACTTTGTGCGTTGGTGCAGGGATTTGAGAAATTATGGGACGGAGTTTATTACCAGGTTTGTGTGCTTTTACTGTCCCATAGCAGTAACCCATACCATAGTTGCCTGAAAGTTTGTCAAATTTTATTTTATTGACAGCATTATTTCTTTCTATTAGTCGATTTACCTTTTTCTTTAGTAATTCTGTACGGTCTTTGTTGATCTTTTTAAACTTTGTGGTGTCATTAAGAATAGTGTCTATCTTTTCTAAATACTCAGAGGTGTCCATAAGTACATAAGTTGCCGCTTTGTCTGCTTTCCTGGTGGTGATACTATGGTCTGATTTTAACTCTTTTGCAGCCTCGATATGTTTCTTTTCAATTAAATTGCTGTTATACTTTCCTCTAGATTTATTAGCTTCGGCAATAACTTCTTGTTTAAAAGTGGGCTCAACAATTACTTCATCTTTTTTACATAATTTCTCTACATCGTCTATAAGTATTTCGCATTCTGTTCTTTTTTTAAACTTCTTAGGTTTAGACAGAATATGGCAGTTAAGCCCTAAATTAAGAACTTCCTCTTGGTCTGGAGTGAGAATCTTGTTGGTTAAATTTATGTAACCATTAGGTGGGCGTGAGTAAGAAACTAGTATAAAACTTAGAGCTTTAATAAGACTCACCGGATTAAATCTTATCCTAACAAGATAGAACATCCCTATAGCTACTGAAGAAGGGTCTTGAACCCGAAATCGCGATCTAGCTAATATGACTACATACAGCCAAGTCATAAATTTCCTTTCTAAGGAACACAAATCTATAATAAGGTATATGGAAAATACCTTTATGAAGATAATGCAAAACTAGCCATCACTTATATATATATATCTATATATATATATATATATATATATATATATATATATATATATATATATATATATATATATATATATATATATATATATATATATATAAGAAAAATTGGACTGGAGAGGAATGACTAGTGGGGTCCCACTTAGCACAGTTCTGGCACCTGTGATATTCCTATTGCATATAAATGGCATGGGAAATGGAAAAGATAGCGATGCAAAATTACTTGCACATGATGCAAATTATTTGCACATGATGCCAAATCGTGAAGAGAGTAAAAAAAAAAGAAGATTGCGAATTGCTATGAATGAAGTTAGGAATGGGAAATTAATTTCAGTACAAATCAATGTAAAATGTTGGGAATAAGTTAAAGGAGAAAAAAGACTTTGGGATCTTAATCGGGGGCGATCTATTGTCATTGAACGCCTAGTACTTAAACTTGTCACACCACATATTCCCCTTGCTGACTCACAACACGGGTTTAGGACACTACACTCCACAAACACTCTTCTGATAAACCTCACACAAAGAATTTTAGATGGCATCAATTCAGATAGGCCCCACCACAGAACACTTCTCATAACATTAGACATTAGTAAAACTTTTGATGCTATCCCCCGCCACAACCTAACAAATAAAATATATAACACAGACATGCACAATAACACCAAAAGATGGCTGGCCAATTATCTGGCAGGTAGGAATGCTTACGTGTCATATAATGGCCAATCATCGCACATCAGAAACATTAAGAATGGAGTACCACAGGGCTCAGTTCTATCCCCCACACTATTTAATCTATACATGCATGACTTACCCACACCAGACAACTCAGAAATACAAATCTCTTCCTACGCAGACGACATAACAATCACATGCACACATCGTAACACAGACAAAGCTGCAGAAATAATCCAGCCATACCTTGATACACTCAACACATGGTTCATCACAAACAGACTCAAAATAGCTCCAACCAAATCTACAGCAACACTTCTCACCAACTGGACAATAGAACACAAATACATACCTCATCTCTACATCAACAACACTAATACCACACACAAACACACCGAAAATTCTTGGTGTAACATACGATACATCCATGTCTTTCAAACAACACATCACAAACATAAAAAACAAATGCACACCTAGACTTAACGCACTTAAGTCAATCACTGGAACGACATTTGGACAAAACAAAGAAACTAATATAACAATATACAAACAATGCATACACTCAGTGTTGAATTATGCGAGTCCTGCATGGGCTCCTAATCTCAGTGAGACACAC
>NC_134814.1:23556129-23566129 GCF_046742065.1 Oratosquilla oratoria
AAAGGAATGATGAAATGCTTTGCTACTAACGTTGTCCCTCCTTAATAATGTCTCCATGAATCTAGTCTTTACTCCATCTATGACTCTAGCTCTTTGTCCTCTGAGCCTCCTGTGATAGGGGGAGTGGGGAGAATCCCACTATTGTGTTTCCATGTGCGCTCTAGTAGGCAACTAAACTAGGACGGAGTGAGAGAATTAGCTTAGGAGCAAAATGAGACTCTAGAGACACAGGCGACACAGCACAGATCAAAGGCAGACTTCCTGTTGTTGAACTGAAGCACAGTTTGAACTTCTCTCTCACTTGAAATGCCTCTAGATGAACTACCTCAGCATTTCAACTAGTAGAGAAGTACAAACTGTACTTCATTTCGGCAACAGGTAGTCTGCCTTTGCTCTGTACTGCGTCACTTGTGTCGCCTGTGTCACCTGTGTCGCCTGCGTCACCTGTGTCGCCTGCGTCACCTCTGTCACCTGTGTCACCCATGTCGCCTGCGTCACCTGTGTTGCCTGCGTCACCCGTGTCGTCTGTGTCACCTGTGTCGCCTCCGTCACCTGTGTTGCCTGCGGCATCTGTGTTGCCTGCGTCACCTGCGTCTCACTTTGCGCTGAGGCTAAAGCCGGGTCAACATTTGTTGCATTTCCACGTATCGTATCATTTTTGCGTACCACCTAGTGATACGATACGGTGCAACAGGGTATTGTACCCACTTGTTGCGTATCCGTAAACAGCTCTTGCAATGGTCTTCGAACTACGTGTGTCATAGGAACCAAATATCGAGCTCTTTCAGATCAAGGTGCTCGAGGTTTAGCAATAGCGGCTTTCAGAAGTTGCCTCCGAGCTACCCCGAATTGGCGGATGTCAACTTTACAAAACAAGTATGTAGAAAATGTATATATGTATGCGAATAAAATTTTGATTATTTATAACCATTTGTTTTTCATTTACTTTGGAAATGTGGGAGTTCTCTTTGGGGATCAACCTGTACGACAGCAACAGGTATATGTATGTATGTATATATATATATATATATATATATATATATATCTATATATATATATATATATATATATTATATATATATATATATATATATATATATATATATATAAACTCATCATCCCACACCCCTACAAACCCCTGGTAGGGCAAATCCTCATCAGTTGCAGCATTTTTTTTTTCTTTTCTTTTTTCTGGTCGACGTTAGGTTGCCTCCCCGCCTGACCAGAACTGTCAGGAACCAACGCAGCAAGCTTGCGGCTGGTTCCGGAAGTCGAACTCACGACTACCTAATCATGAGTTCAAGACTATATCCACTGGACCACTAGACACGAAAAATCCGTCTGAAGATGGTTTCACACGAAGACCGAAACGTTGCAACCTGTGGACACCTACTTGGCAATTTACTTATACATCTACGTAAACTATCGATGAATATAGAAAAGTTGAATAAGAAATTTAGTACAGAAACAGCAGTCTCGTTTAGCCTTGTCTGCCTACAAGGGAGAGAGAAATCGGGCGGAATAGTGATAGACGAAGATGGGTTAGGAAACTTTATTGCTTTACCGCAGCGTTTCTCAACCAAGGTTCCCCGGAACCCCAAGGTTCCGCAAAAGGTCCATAAAAGGGTTCCGCAAGAACAAGTGAGATAAGCTAATACACTTTTGATTTTTTATCTAATTTCATAAACGTAATATAATTAAACACGCACGACATATTCTTGGCTATTGTAATAATATAATATAGACATCATCCTATCTAACCTATTATTACGATGAAAATAAAATGAGAAAGATATGGTATATGTGTATTTTTTTTTTTTTTTTTTTGCGCAGGGGTTCCTTGAGACATGCAATTTATCTTAAAGGTTACGCAAGGGTAGAAAGATTGAGAAATGCTGCTTTAACGTCTTGGTCAACGCTGTTGTGTTTAGAAAGTTAGTTACAAACTACGTGGAACTTTATTTGTACACATCCTGTATGGGTCTCTCGGAGGGGTTGTCTTACTAGACGCCCTGGAATTCTTTTCACTGGACTGTTGGCACATAGATCCTGTTCAACTTGATCTTTACCAGCATCAATTAATTATCAGTCATCTTGACCCTTTTAATGAACACAAAAGTCCTTTATTGTCATCAATTTCATTTGAAGCGTTAATGTAAGTAGGTTTGACAGTTTTTCTCTTTTATCAAGTCCTTGTGAAGGACTTTAGCTCCACTCAGTTGGACAAATGTCCACCTTTTTTGGTATGTAGAACAAGGGATTTTTGGCGTCTGGAGTGATCTCATGCCATTCTTGTGCACTTTTAGGCGTTTTGAATGCCACGACATAATTCACCATATTTTGAAAATCTACAACCACGACATGGGATGCGACAAATAACACTGAAGTAAATTTTAGTCTCCATTTGTTTACTGAACAAAATATTATCTTAGTGGAAGAGGCCTTAGATATTTTCAATCTACCTTTTATTTGAAACTTATCTATAGCCCCAGTTCCTATGTAACTGTGTAAAGAAATATAATGCGTCTTAATCCTTTCAAAGGACTTGAAGTCTTGTTTATATATATATACATATATATATATATATATATATATATATATATTTTTGTTTTCTTCTTTTTTTTTTCAACCACAAATCACTTTTAATTCCATGCCATCGCAGTCGAGACTGAAGAATCGCTCGATGGAGGCATTCGTTGGAAATTGAAACGTGGACGAGCCGAGGATTCGAACCCAGCTAACCCGTAACAAAGTTACAGTGACTTAAACCAATGCGTAACTTTGTTACGGGTTAGCTGGGTTCGAATCCTCGGCTCGTCCACGTTTCAATTTCCAACGAATGCCTCCATCGAGCGATTCTTCAGTCTCGACTGCGATGGCATGGAATTAAAAGTGATTTGTGGTTGAAAAAAGATACTAATTGATCATTGGGAACCATTCAGTGTAAATGTATATGTATATATACTTATGTATATATATATATATATATATATATATATATATATATATATATATACACACACACACACACACACACACATATATATATATATGTATATATTATTTTTTCTTTTTCTTTTCTTTTCAAAATACAAATTAAACCACCAGGATATTTCAGTATCTTGAAGATACTAGTAATATAGGAAATAGGATGTACTCTGAAGAAGTTCTGGTGAGGACGAAATGTCAGGGACAAAACTCCAACAGCTCTCGGTATTTACCTCACCATCCATTCACCCTACCACTGATATCGGAAACATCATCCTCCAAATGATATTCACGACAAATTCGAAAAGCTTTGAGAAAGAACTCTATTAGGACAGAGGCACTGAATTCAATTCAATTTACAAAATAACAATGAAAACGACGCGGCAAAAATCAAAATAAGGGAATCAAATCAGGCCAATATACATTACATCAATAGATGTACGTGCATATTGCGTGTATGCGTGTACGCATATGTGCATATAGAAGAATATATATGGGTGTATGTATGTATCTTTAATACTGATTTAATTACCATTGGCAAGGAAGAAACATGGGGCACCCAGGCCTGCCTTGTACCAATTATAACAGTAAATTCTAACACCAAGGAATTAAATCCGCATAAATAGATCAATCTTTCAATAGACATAGTGCGTATATGTATATACATATACGCATGTGGTTATATGTAGACGTGTTTGTATATATGTATTTACGTTTGTGGATGTGAATGTACAGGATACACATATGCATGTATATGCTTGTATGTTTTATGTATTTAAATGTATTAATAGGAACGTGGCATGGGAGGAGCACGGAATGCCTCAGTCGTGTAGTTCATGTCCTAGGTACAGCTGCGAGTAATATATGGGTAACATGGGTTAATTGAATCCCATAACATCCCGAGGACGGTAATTACGTTTTCCTATGATATATACAAATATATCTCTCTCTTGATAGCGCAATGGGTTAAGTCACTGACACTTTGTCAGTCCGAGCTGAGTTCGAGTCCTCGGCTCGACCAGGTTTCAATTTCCAATATATGCTTCCTTCGAGCTACCCGTCAGTCTCGATTGCGATGGCATGGAATTAAAAGTGAATTGTGGTTGAAAAGATATATACAAATATACACATAGACATCATTAGAAATAATGTATAGAACAATAACAACAAAATGTAAAATGATAGAAACAAAGAAGATACAGAAAGAATTACAAATTGTCAAACATACAACAAAAGAGACACAACAAACATTTTAAATAGAAAAATAATCTCTCCGTGTTCTGCAGTCGTGTGGCTTGTGGTGTGGTTTGACCTCAAAATTCCCAGGGAGTGAAGAGGAGGAGGGAGTAAGGGAGGAGGGGTAGGAGAGAGATGATGGACTTATTTCCATCCGCAACGAAGTGTCAAACAAAACGATGCTTGCAATTATCTTAGACTGGATATTGATTGCTGGAATATTGGGAATGGCTCCCAGAAGTTCCAATATCCGAGGGTCACTTTTACTTGCCTTTATTTTAGTGCACTTGACCACATTTTTCTTATTAATTTTCATACTGTTATGGTGATTTATGTTTTGTTTAATTGTTCTATCTTGCAAGTGGATGGAGTAGCGTCGACTTAGGTCACAACTATCGGGGACAATGTAGGCGTGTAATCCTCGAAAACATAACTAAACTCATACACCACATTTGCCTAAGATGTAATTTTAGCCAGCCTGCCATTGTGATGTTTCCAGTCATAGAAAAAGTTGTTTGAACTAGGAGTAAATTCCTGTCTTGGATTTTGTAATACCTTACAAACAGAATGGCGAGGGGGTACGCTTCCAGGGACCCCTCTCGGGTAACCACAGGATGGAGAATGGAAGCCTAGTTCTTCCAGGAGTCATGGAGAACGTCGCTGGAATCGATCGCCTCCTTCTGATAACTTAAACGGACACTTCAACGTTCCTCCTAAGAATGCGGACGATTTGGATTGAAGATCTCGCTGGCCACGTTCAAATCCGCGTGTCTGATACCTATCCAGAAGAGCCACAACGACTAAGACTTTATTTGTGTCTTTTCGTCCGGCTTCTAACAAATTCTAGAGATAGTGGCATCAAAGAGCTTTTCATGAGAGTCCTGGCCGTTGAGGAAGAGGCCACTGGCTACGCCTGGAAGTCCACTGCGGGACGTGCGATCAAGGTATTCGGAATCTAAGATATTGTATGATGTCATACTCTTGATAACGCTCATCTCGGCTATGTCCAAACTCCCAGGTAGCAATCTCTCTGCTCCAGCTCCCAGGTCTTCAGTCTCACCAGGAAGGAGACCTACAACCCAGAGAGCCTGAGACTTGTGGTTCTCCAGGCTGCGAAGTCCGCCATCTCTTCAGCGAACTCGTCATACTTCGCTGATGGCTCCGTGGACCCGATGGGGTGAGTGGTCATTGAAAAGAGAGGAACGGACACTCCGCCCTAAAGACGGAGATTGTCGCCATCTCCAAGGCTTTGGATCATGTCCTTTCCTACCGTCCTGGGGCAGTCGTGATCCATAATCCATAATACCTCAAGGAGTGCTATAGAGTCTTTAGACGTTACTTGGTCTTGCAACGGGACAGGTAACGTTTACCCAACGACTCCCATTCAGCATACAGTAAAACTCTCCCACCAACAAGACACCCCTGCAAGGGAACACGATTGCAGATGACGTGGCCAAGGAAGCCTCGTCGAGGCTCAGTACAGTGCCCCTGGCGCCTACAGCTGTTCGGATCAAGGGCGTCCCTATTGAGCGGGCGAGGTTGATGGCTAGGGTCGAACATAGCAACTTCATTGTTACTTTGATATCGGCGCGGTTGTCTCCAGGTGCGATGCCCTCCATCTCCCTCTTAGGTCGGATGGTCGGGGCAAAGACTTTCGTATAGTATCGCAGACTATTTCACATAGGATCAAAGTCTATTCTATATAGGATTGTAGACTACCTCACATAGGATCTACCTGTGATACCAATATGAGTGGCAGACCCCGCATGTAGGATGAATTCGGGAGGGAAAATGACACCTTCTCGATCCTGGGACACCAAAGATTTTACAGTACTGTTTCCTGCATTGCGGGACAATTGCTTCCCTTTGTCTGTATCTCAGACCCCAACTCCCATCGGAAGGAATGGCGCAGCGTCTAAGTGGAAATCCCTCTTGAATTCATCCTATCTTTGGCACTGGCTAGGGCAGTGCCTCTCAGCCTTTTCCTCTCCATCCACCCCCTCTTCATATATTCTCAATATCCATGTGTCTCCCTTTAATTTTTTCCCCAAATTCCACCCAGACAAAAAAGGTAAAAATGATGATAATATAATATTGATGAAAAGAAACCCTTTGCTTTATTACATACCTGACAATCATAATGATTATACATATATATATACATATACACACACATATATATATATATATATATATATGTATATATATATATATATATATACAAGCACCCGGACCTGGCTTCGCCAGGTGTGCTTGGCCTACGGCGTAGCTCGCGCTTCGCGCCCTGCCCTACGGGCAGTTTTAATGTACCAAAATGGGAAAATAAAAGAGTAACAATAAATTCCATAATTTTATTTAGACCTACTACGATTTTGTACATGAAAAATACATTAAACACATAAGTGGAAATTCAAATCTTCCTTCTCTTTCTAACGATGTCCCTCAGTGAAAGGTCTTTAGAATAATCCACTGTGTAAATTTCTTCGGGCATAATCATGGCCACGGCTTCTTCTTCTGTCTTACTGAAAATTGATCTTGGAATGCACACGATGGATTGATCAGGTTCTTCTTCCCCTATTTGCGAAGGAGTCTTCAAAATCTCCCGAAGGAGTCTTCAGTCTCCAAAAGGAGTCGTCAAAGTCTACTGACGTTGTCGTCAAATTCTCCCCTCGTCTCTCTGTTTCTCTTTCTCGTTAGGTCAATCATAAAGGCAATAAAATTTCGGAAGGTGGTCATAAAAACGCCAGGAAATTTTCAAAACTGAAAAACTTTATTTATGTATATAGATTCTCTTGGCAATATTTCGTAAAGATTCTCTTAGCAATATTTCGTAAAGATTCTCTTGGTAATATTTCGTAAAGATTCTCTTGTTAACATTTGGTAAAGATTCTCTTGGCAATATTTCGTAAATATTTTCTCATTAATATTTCGTAAAGATTCTTTTGTCAGAATTCCGTAAAGATTCTGAGTCAGATGTGTCCCCGGGAGTTAGTGTTTCCGGTGATGACTCATTTCCGGAGTAGGAGGTTGGAAGGTTTAGAGAGAAATATTTTTTATGTATATAGATATACATATATATATATATGTATATATATGTATATATATATACATATACATTGGATAGATTTTTGTGATATGCTTAACTTAATCACTAGATTACATTATACAATGTTATATAACCTGTAACAGCAGGCCATGGGCACCCTAGATTCTTGTCAAGGTTCCTAGATTGATAACCACTGGTATAGGGACAAAGGGTGCCTTCCTTAACAGCTCTGAACCATCATTAGTTGGTTAATTCCTGACAAAAACTCAATTCTGAACCTACCCGTTCCAATCTATATTCAGGGGCCATACCAACCACCTATTTATCCACTTCATTCACAATCGACAACGAACGCTTTCTACTCCTCACCATTACCTTCCATGGGCTGGTAGACCACAGATCTGAGGTCAGGAATCGACCTGAGGTCAGGCAATCCAGTAAAGGATAGGAGCCTTTACATCCCCATTGGTCTACTACACACATACACACACACACAAACACGCACGCACACACAGACAAACACGCACGCACACACAGACAAACACACACACACACACACACACACACACACACACACACACACACACACACACACACACACACATACATACACACATATATGCACACTCGGTGGCGCGGTTGGTAGAGTGCTGGACTGTCAGTACGGAGGTACAGCAGTACCTGGTTCGAATCCGCCCCAGGGCCGAAATTATTTCGGTATCGCTGCGCTTCGGGTTCGACTCTCGTGGGCGGGGAGTTGTGTGTGTGTGTGTGTGTGTGTGTGTGTGTGTGTGTGTGTGTGTGTGTGTGTGTGTGTGTGTGTGTGTGTGTGTGTGTGTGTGTGTGTGTGTGTGTGTGTGTGTAAGGTCATAGCATTACCCATAGATCGGTCACACGAGCTCTGAGCTCTCTTTCGGGAGGGAGATAGCTGTGGGTCACGAGTCCAACGCGTGATCCAAAAAGAACAAGGTGAATACATCCATCTAACGCGCATCAACGGACGCGTTGTTCAAATCTACGGGACCAATTCGCCCGACTTCACCGAAAATGGACACGAAGGAAGATCTTGGAAGAGGCATGAAGTAAAGAAAATAAGTGATAGACAATACAGAAACTGAAATAAAACAAGTAATATTAGTTAGAAATATGAACAAAATACGCTTTTTCAATCGAACTCATCATAAGTCAAAAGGTGTCCTTTGGTATGTTTGATCACTAATTCACTATACTTCCGGCATAAAGAGTACAGAAGGAATCTGAAAAAAGAGAGATGGAGCCATTTACATATCCAGTAAGCCAGTACAGTTGCACAGTTTCTAAGAACTATAGGGATATTTAATTCAAACATAAATTCTTCTTAATATCAAGACTAGATAGGACAGAAGAAAAAAACTGTGAAGATATTTGGATGAAAGTTGGGGAAGCGTCAAAAATAGATTTTAGTGAACGATTTTTTTTTCCAAAGGAAGATACAGCAAAACTACTCTTACTTCGAAACAGTGGAGGTATAGACGATAATGTGCTTTTTACAATATTTTGCTTGAAGTGATCTGACCTCCCTGTACAAATGTTTAGCATATTTGCTTTACAAGAGATAGTTAAGTAGGAATAATATTAACAAATGTTATGTTTTCTTGTCCGTATCACAACTAGCAAGCGACATGACGTCATAACGGCTACATCCCAATCTACCTCTTCACATTATCCTTAATCTTAGTATATAGCCGTTGGCTGTCATACAGCGACATGTAGGATTAAGTATTTTTATTTAATTTCTTTGTTATAATGGCGTCTTTTACATATTATGTTCAAGTTAGCACCAGAAAGATTTTTTTTCATTTAGGGCAGGGCTGTGATCCTGTGTTGAAATGGTAAAGTCTGTTTCACATAATCCCTTCTCTATGAAGACTCACAAATTTAGGTTTAAGAAGAAAATGGCAAGAAGTGGTTTACAAACAGAATGGTTAACGTCTGGAATAGACTTAGTAACCATGTAGTTTGTGAGCGCTGAAACAATTGGTTGTTTTAACAGAAGATGAGATAACTTTATGGACAGGGATGATAGGTGGTAAGGGACACTCTTAGTTTCCTCCAACCTTTTGTTCTTATGTTCTACAGAGCCCTTCCTTGCTAATGCCAGATGGTATAATTCAGGCGAGAGTAGCATTCTGTTTTGTAGGATGAAGGATCTGTTTGGTTCCTCAGCAGAAACATCATTTAAACTTAAAGACCACATATCGCTTTTTTTTTTTTTTTTTTTTTTTGCCGAGAGCCATTCCAGCTATTACTGTTTTCGGGAATATTGTGTATATTTCAAAACTGTTCATAATCAGAAACTCTCTCTTCATCTCATAAAAATCCTGAGACTTAACTCTTTCAGTTTGGAGTTCCCTCTTCCTCCAAGCTGGAGAGAATCGTCTGACTCTAGTAGGAACAAAATATATAAACCCCGTCACTGCTGGAGAAAGATTTGTCTTCAACAAATTAAAATCTAAATGGCATCAATGAGAGTTAGTGAAGATTTACCTGAGATGCGTTTAATCCTTTTGTAGCTTTGATGGATTTTTTCTCAGTTGAATAAAATTGCCTGGCGATAGAGAGGTTGGATACCAGAAATGAGAAACTCAGTGAAATTGACAAAATTCTTCAAGAGTTGATTTTCCCTTCAAGCGGTCAAGGTTGTTTTTGAACTCCTTTTTCCAGTGGCAATGACCCACCCTATCACTCCCA
>NC_134814.1:23571129-23593629 GCF_046742065.1 Oratosquilla oratoria
CACACACACACACACACACACACACACACACACACACACACACACACACACACACACACACACACACCTCTCATGGCGCTGTGGTTAGAGCTCTGGCCTGCCACTACGGAGGTCCGGGTTCGACTCTCGCCCGGGGCTGAAATAATATCAGTATCGCAGCGCTGAGGGGTGTTACTCCAACTCTCGTGGGCGGGGAGTTGGGTGTGTGTGTGTGTGCAAGGTCATAGCATTACCCATAGATCGGACCTACGAGCTCTAAGCTCTCTTCCAGGAGGGAAATAGCTGTCGATCACGAGTCCAACACGTGATCCAAAGACCAAGTGAATACAAGTGAATACACACACACACACACACACACACACACACACACACACACACACACACACACACACACACACACACACACACACACATGCACATGTATTTCTGAATAGAATCGTCATTGACGGCATATCTCAATCAAATAATTCAGACAGTCGTCTCGCAAGGCTCCGGTTCGAATCTGGAGACGACAGTCGGAATTATATAAGTATATATATATATATATATATATATATATATATATATATATATATATATATATATGTATATATATATATATATATATATATATATATATATATATATATATATATGTATATATATATATATAAATATATATATATATATATATATATATATATATATATGCATGTAATATCACTTTTGCCATTTTCAGCAATTGAATTATTGAATCCCATATCTTACCTCCATCCGTTTTCACATGCATTCCCAGATGTCATTACTTTCACCCATCATCATCTTTCATCCATCATGTCATCTTTCATTCTTTAGGGAACCTCCAGTGTCCCTGTGCTCCATATTCATTTCCTCGTTCCTGCTCACCATTTCTTTGTCCCATATGGACACATTATCTGCAAACATATTCACTGTTCATCCCCCATCCCAACCTTCCCACATTTTCATTCTTTTACCCGATCTATCGGATGTGAAAGCTTTTTGACGCTGGAAAAGGAACAGTCCTTTGTCCGACCCACGTACTGCATGTTACGATATGTATATTCTTTCTGTGTGGACAGAGTAGAGGCTGTATGGGAGGGTGTCTAAACGAAGAAATTAATCTATGAGTAATACGAGCTTAACAAGTAAGTAAAAAAAAATAAGCATTGTGATATTATGAGTCCGGAACAATACAAACCTGGATAAAATGGCCTTAGTGAAAAAGTGGACACAACCTTTTTCATTATTCTTATATAGAACAGCATACAGGTATAGTCTGATTTATGAAATTCTGGCACTAGTAAAGATATATTCTTTTTATTCCCATTGTAGCATTTTAATAGATGGCTCAACATAAGCAAGGGATAACTGTAATATCTATCAATATCCCCAGTGGATTCGTTACACACCTGGCTGAATATAAGCGATTGAATTCTTATTGTGGTTTTCAAATAGATGTAATTAAACACGAATTTGTGATAACCATAACAACATTTGAATTCTGATTCTGTCTTCCCAGCTGAAATAATACATCATACAAAAGTGGCATACATGAATGAGGCCGAAACGTCCGGGGTTGACAATTTTCTGAGGTCGAAATGTCCGAGGGATAAAACGAGAGGGGTCGAAACGTCCATTCACCTCTACCCACATACATGACTGAACACGGCCAACTGACTGATAACCTCCAGAAGGACTATGATATGCATACTGCCATTTTCCAAGAGCAGGGAGGACAGTTTCCCGACAAGCTAGTCTCAAGTGTGACCAAACAATTGCAACAGCAACTGGAAGACCTTTGCACCAGTTTTGCTTCTGGGCAGAAGTCCGTGTAAGACTTTCTCTATGGTGATAGCCACCAAATCCGTATTAAGTAAAGTTTGTTACTGTTTTGTTAAAAGATTCACGAAGAACTTTTGTCCTAGAGCTTTTTCCACAAGGGCCTTTTGTCCTTGAAAGGTGGCTGTCTAGACACTGACATTGTAGTTTTTGTGAGAAAAGAAAAAAGAAAAATCTCACAAAAAATACAATATCCAGAAACAGAGGGAAGATGCTTACGCCTTTTACGATCCCCACTTAACTCGAAACCAGTAAAAGTGGCGGGGATGTCCCTCTGTTTCTGGACGTCTCATATTAGGTCGACCCAAGCATACATCGGCTTCCTACTCATCCCCCACCCGCCTTCGGTTCTTGCGCCATTGACTCTAGAAAATACTAATAGAAGTAAAATACAACCGCTTCGGTTCTGATGAAGAGCAACAGGAATGATTGAAAATAGACTAGATGTATTTCATCACTAATGTTGTCCAAATTAAGGACGTTTCACACTGGGGGCTAATTCTCGCAAACTGTTGTGAATTTGAATATCTAGAGGAAAACTTTGGCTGCAATATTCTAGATTTCCCTAAGAACATTTTAACGTTGTGTATATATTTTATAAAGATTTACATTTTCTTTGTTTGCCATTCAGTTTCTCAGTATATGACGCGACCTTAACTGATATTATTTTTGTTTCTCATTCTCTGCCGAATAGAAACTTAACAGACTTCATAGTAAGAACTGGTATTTAGTACAACACGGACATGTGATTTTAATTAAATGTTATCTCACTTATATAAGAAAGGGACGGGGAGCAAGTAGGATGCAGGGGAAAGAGATGTAAGCCCCCAAACGCAGAATTTTGACTAAGAGGGGGTTTACACGGTCGAACGCGGTTCGACAGACACGTGATGTGTGAGCGTGTGAACGGGGCATTTGGGGTTTAACCAACGTGTTCGACAACCAAATACACCGTTCACACGTTCACACATCACTTTAAACACGTGTGCAATTATCGCTCAACGATGATCGTTCATGGCTCAATGAGGATCGTCAAACGATTGTCTAGAGTACTAATTCTTTGCTTTTGAATGATGGGGATGTTCTGCTTTGAACTACAAAGTATAAGGCTGATCATTTCAACCGAACCTACAACCAAATATGATGCCAGGTAGGATGCGGCTCACAATTACACCGAACAAGACGTACCTTAACGCTTTCCAAATGGCCACTTTCATTTTCAGCGAATGGAAGTGCCATATGGCACTTTGATATATCTAAGAATTGAATCGCCAGGTGTGGGCTAGAAAATAGTAAAGAAAGAAGACATCCAACGTGGGACATGGTGAGGGGATAAGGAATGTTTCCAATGTAAATGAAATAGTACCTCGGTAGTCAGAAATTATTTAAAGAAGCAACCTGCTTGGTAGATTTCACTGAAGCAAATATGAAACTCACCATCCCAACCCCACGCACTGAGAAGTAAGAAACCGATGGTAGGACAAAGACCTGTCAGTTGTGAGAAGCCGCTGTCTTTTTTTTTTTTTTTTTTTGCCGGCTATGGTTATGGCATATTCAGTTTATGAATTAGTTCCGTTATAGGGCAGGCGTTTTCATGGTCATATTATGTATATATGTCCATGAAAAAATACAATTCCGCTTTCACAAAGTGAGAAGAAACTACTAGTTGTGGCAAACCACTGTTTTTTTATATATTCTTTAAGGCCGATGTTTGGGTCGCCTCCCCGCATGGCCAGGGCTGTTGGGAACCAACACAAGAAGCAGGCAGCGGGTCCCGGGAATTAAACTCACGACCACCTTCACATGAATTCGACACTGAATAGAATGTACCAATAGGATATCTTGTTGCAACTTTGCCCCTGGTCAAGACGTCCTGTTGCGCAGGTCGGTGGGTGAATTATCTTAGGACAGTTGTTCCCAAACTGTGGGTCATGACCCCCCAAAAGGGTCATGAGCCTTTCTCTGGGGGTCATGGAGGGTCTAACTGTATGTACATTCAGCCACACAGACCCGCGTATTGTTTTGCTTGTATAAAAAACAAATACATCCTTCTCATTAAAACATATTATCAGATCAATCCTTGTTAATAAGCCTTGATAACCAATAATAGGTATTTTTTGTTATTTCTCTTTCTGCTATGATTTATAAATTTTAAAGTAATGTATTTGCGATATTGAAAATTAGTACGTTTTCAGGAGCTCAGGTGGGGGTCATGGTAGGTTTGGTATACTGAAAGAGATCACGTGCTGGATTTTTTTTGGGGGAAACACTCTCCTAGGACATACGCCGGTGGCTGAAACCTCCGCCCACCAACCTGAAGCGGGTAAGAACTCGGACCAAAAAGGGTTCTGAGTCGATTGACGAAGACATGTGGGATTCGAACCCACAACTAAGCGAATGCGAGGCCCGAACGCTTCCGATTATGCCAACAACGCACACATCGAACTTATGAATAATAATAAAAAAAAAAGTTGCCGGGGCAGGAAGGGAAGATGACAAGTCCGGGGAATTGGGGTTCACAGCTCATACTTAATTAATTTCGCTTTCAGGAACTCGAAAGGCTATCGGAGAAGTCTCTAAAGACTAAAAGAAAAAAAAAAAAGTAGGACACATGGGTCGTAATTTTACTGGTATTATTTTTCGCGGCCCCTCTCTGGGTTTTCAAGACAATTTTGACTCATCGAGGTCGACAAAGGTCGACAAAGGTCAACGAAAGGTTGAAGGTTTATGCTCTAGAGGTCAAAGAACGAAGTCACTGGCAGAATCATTTATGATTTTCTTTTTCGATGAGAGCGAGGGAGGGGAGTTGGAATTGGGAATAAGGTATAACATGGCAAGGTTGATGAAGTCTTGTTTTTATTACCAATAAAAAATTCTAAAGGTCATCACAATCTTCAGAACGGTGATAAACAATGTAAGATATGGTAGCAAATGATATGGTTTTATTCAGCCGAGGGTCTCCCAGTGTGAGACGTTATGTATGTATGTATGTATGTATGTATGTATGTATGTATGTATGTATGCATGCATGAATGTATGTATGCATGTATATATGTATGTATGTATGCATGTATGTATGTATGTATGTATGTATGTATGTATGTATGTATGTATGTATGTATGTATGTATGTATATATGTATGTATGTATGTATGTATGTATGTATGTATGTATGTATGTATGTATGTATGCATGTATGTATGTATGTATGCATGTATGTATGTATGTACATATGTATGTATGTATGTAAGTACATATGTATGTATGTATGTATGTATGCATGCATGTATGTATGTATGTATGTATGTATGTGCGTATGTTTATATGTATGTGCGTATGTATGTACGTATGTATGTATGTATGTATGTATGTATGTATGTATGTATGTATGTATGTATGTACGTAAGTACGTATGTATGTATGTATGTATGTATGTATGTACGTATGTACATAAGTACGTATGTATGTACGTATGTATGTATGTATGTATGTACGTAAGTACGTATGTATGTATGTATGTATGTATGTATGTATGTATGTATGTATTTATGTATGTACATATGTGCTCTTATGTGTATGTAAATATGTATACACGTATGTATGTATGTATGCACGTATGTATGTATGCACGTATGTATGTATGTATGCATGCATCTATGTATGTATGTATGTATGTATGTATGTATGTATGTATGTATGTATGTATGTCTTAATAGACGAAAACGCTCGGTCATCATTTTATTATTTTCCTTGGTGGTTTTTCTGCATGCATGCATGTATGCATGTATGTATGTATGTATGTATGTATGTATGTATGTATGTATGTATGTATGTGTGTGTGTCTTAATAGACGAAAACGCTCGGTCATCATTTTATTATTTTCTTTGGTGGTTTTTCTGCTTGTATGTATGTATGTATGTATGTATGTATGTATGTATGTATGTATGTATGTATGTATGTATGTATGTATGTATGTCTTAATAGACGAAAACGCTCGGTCATCATTTTATTATTTTCTTTGGTGGTTTTCTGCAAGCATGTATGTATGTATATATGTATGTATGTATGTGTATGTGCTCGTTTGCGTGCACGAGTGCGCGTGTGTGAACGTGCGTGCGCCTATATTTTGTGTACATTTTAAGTATTTTGTGTTTATGTAAATGTTCTGTTTGTGTGTGTGCGTGTATATGTATATACTTCCCTATGTTCAAGAGATCTCATTCTCTCAGCCAAAATAGTCATATCGTCCACATAAAGGGGTTATCACACTGGGCTATTTTTCCTCCAACCTCCGACAATTCGACGGTACCGCCCACACCAGAGTCTTTCCCGCCGTAAAATCACATTAGAAAAAACTATTTTGTTTTCTCAACAATTTACATAAAATATCATTTGTTGCGCTGGAGGAAAATTACTTTCCTCCAGCATATATATCGGGTTCCTCTCCGAAATCTGTGGGCTGCAAATCTGCTCCAACAGTCGGAGGAAAAATAGCCCAGTGTGATGACCCCTTAAGCAAGCTCATGGCAAACCGCCAAAGGTCGTTTACGCTGTATCTGTCTATACAATGGACCACAATCAATTTCATTGACAAAATGTGAATGCTGACATAAGACCTTTCGGCTCGTGACGAGGACGGGCGATTAAAAATAAAACAAAGACACAAACAAACAAACACATAAATAAGAAAACAGAATAACGAAGTGTCACAAATTACAGTTTATTCCTTAGGTACTTATCGAAGTGAATCTGCACCATATTCTCTCACCAGTGCCCCCCGAATAAGTGTACCATCTGCATAGGTGTGGGTTCGAATCCCGCACTCCTCTCTGAGACTTTAATGACATCCCTGCGGATAACAGTCACGCAGATTTTTTTTTTTCTTTTATGGTTGGGGACAAGTCTCTACATAAAATTAATATTGACATTCTTCTTTTCTCCACTTCGGTACGACGATGCCATTTATTTTATATTATTTGTTTATTTGTTTGTTATTATTTGTCTGTTTGTTTATTATTATTTCCTTGATTTTCATTGATTATAATTAATCTTTCATTCTGTTATTATCTGCTATTTACCTGTTTGTTTATTATTCAACTATACCTACGCATTTATTCATTTATCATATTTATCATTATTTATATGATTATAATCTTCATTGATTTATTGAATTATTTATCATTATTATATATATATATTTTTCGCATCCGACCTAGTTATGGACCAAAAGGTCTCTTGTCGGCATGCTCCTCCTTTGTAATCCTTTGTCATGAGGCGCGAGTGGGTACACGAGGATGCCGACGTTGTCGTCTTGATCATATATATATATATATATATATATATATATATATATATATATATACATATATATATATACATATATATATATACATATATATTTGTAGTTGTACATGAGTTACCCCCGGATTCTGTTAATTAGTTTGATCACGTCTTCTGTATTTATTATTACTCATAGTAAAAGAGAACGAGTAATACAGCAGTGACTTTATATTTCATAATGCGAGTAGTATGATGCATCGTACATATGGCAACCGATGCTGCGCGCGAGAATTTGACTCGTACTGGAGTGGTTACCTCCATGACTCCACTTTTTCGATACAACATTGTCCCCAGGGAAAGACACACTGATTATTGTCGCGTGGTAGCCTGGTGGATACTGTGTATGAGTGATGAAAGCCAAAATGTAAGTCATGTAGATAATGTATATAAATATGCGGCCAGTTTGAAGTATCTTGATATAAGTATATAACCCTATACAATTAAACATGTAATATATTCAATTTTGAACCCCCAGCCCCTAAAGAAATTCCTGCGGACGCCTCTGATTCCTAATATCTTGTATTGAGATACTGAATATATATATATATATATATATATATATATATATATATATATATATATATATATATATATATATATATATATATATATATATATATGTATGTATGTATATCAGTAATTCACAAGGTCCACGTGAAAATAATTTGCAGAAAAATCGCTAGGAAATAAGAAACTTAGTCTGAACCTTTTCGTCTATTTAAGACATCCTTGATAATGTCTTAATAGACGAAAACGTTCGGACTGAGTTTTTCATTTCCCAGTGTTTTTCTGCAGTATATATATATATATATATATATATATATATATATATATATATATATATATATATATATATATATATATATATACACACACATTTGGGTGACCTTCATTACCTCAAGAATATTGCAAATTTCCAGACGAACTTAAGAATCTCGGCTGTACTTTCGAAGGAACATAAGAATGGAGGAGACTCCAAGAGACTATTAGGCCTATACAAGGTAGTTCCATATAGCTTACAACTTGCCATCCCTATCCATAAAACAATCTAAACTTCTCTTAACACAAACAATTGTTTCAGCGCTCACTACATGGTTACCAAGTCTGTTCCATTCGTTAACTACTCTGTTGGTAAACTAATTCTTGCCCATTTCCTTCTTAAACCTAAATTTGTCCAATTTAGACCCATTACTACGAGTCTCAACCTGTTGTCTTAATATGATGACCTTGCCTGCTCCACCCTTTGACCCATAGTATACCAGGAGGCACCAGTAGTAGTAGTAGTAGTAGTAATGTAGGGCAGTGTGGCAGGGAGTACAACATCCCCGTGCAGAAGACAAAGGTTACATTCCCATTGTCACGAGCACATCTATTTGAACAATACAACACTGATACACCGACGTACGTGCCATTGCTATGCAGATTTAAAAGATACATTGAAATACTTCGTGTGTCCCTTTTGTTTTTAGACTGTTTTGAAGTGATTTGGATTTACAAGAGTTTAAAACCTTAACCATCTACTAAAACGCCCTCGAGAGTTAATTTGGTTTCCATAAGAACATAACTATAGGGGGGGGGGCGGACTGCAAGAGACCATAAGGCCTACACTAGGCAGTACCATGTCCATTACTACCTATCATCCCCATCCACAAAATTATCTTTCTTTTAAAACAATCAATAGCTTCAGTGTTCAGTACATGGTTACTAAGTCTATTCCATTCGTTAACCATTCTATTGGTAAACCAAGTCTTGTCTATTTCTATCTTAAATCTAAATTAATCCAATTCAGATCCGTTACTACGAGTCCTACCTTGCTGCCTTAATAAGATGACCTTGTCTGCATCACCCTTGTTAAAGCCCTTGACCTAATTGAACACCTCTATCAGATCACCCCGCACTCTTCGTCTTTCCAGAGAGTGTAAGTTAAGGTGCCTGAGCCTGTATTCGTTCGGCAAATTTCTGAGGCGGTGACTTCGTATTGTCCTTTTCGTCTTACTCTGGTTGTAGTTTGATTTTTTTTATTCATCTCTTTGGCATCGTCCCCTTGGTAATGGGAGAGTTAAATCTTATCTCATTTAATCCCTTCCTTACCTGGTAGCATTTGTTCTTTCTTTTGGCTGAAGGAAACTGATTCTATTCACCTCCGTGGTACCCTATTTGTGGTGATCACATCATAACAGCAATGTCCATGTTATCACTTAGTTAACCCAGCGGCTCACCGCAACCTAAAGTGCCTTGCCCTACCATGGGTTTCTCACTTCCCACTGCACGGGAGTGGAAAGGTGAGATGGTGATATATATATACATATATATGTATATATATATATATATATATATATATATATACATATATATATAATATATATACATATATATATATAATATATATATACATATATATATATATATATGTATTTGTGTGTGTGTGTGTGTGTGTGTGTGTGTGTGTGTGTGTGTGTGTGTGTGTGTGTGTGTGTGTGTGTGTGTGTGTGTGTGTGTGTGTGTGTGTGTGTGTACATATACACATTTTACTCACGTTTAATAATAACACTGGTTTTGCATGAAAACAGAAAAATAGTTTTGTATACCCTTCAGTATTACTTTCGTAAGTGCCGCGTATTTCAAAATAGAAAATCGTGTATACTTATCTGTGGACAAAGTCTGTAGCGAGAGAACCCTTTTCGAAGGTAATTCAAAAGAGATATTTCGAGAGGTAGATCGTGGGAACTAACTTTGTAATCAGGTTGCAGAGGTCAGTTCCACGAGGCAGGTCGTTAGTCAAGGCAGGTCGCAAGGGCTATCTAGGCAAGGTAGGTTGTAGGGCAGTGATTCTTAACCTTTGTTTGTGCCTGTACCCCTTGATACCTAAAAATCATTTCTCGTACCTCCATCGAATACAAATACAATGCAAACACATGAAAAGGATTAGTGATACAAACCTTGCTTTGCTTTCACATTGTAAATATACAGTACCATGCACTGGCTATCATGTCTCGTACCCCCAGGTTCAAGGTTTCGTACTCCTAGGGGGTACAGATACCCCAGGTTAGGAACTACTGCTGCAGGGGCTAGCTTGGCAAGGCAAGTCGCAGGTGTTGGCGAGGCAAGGCGGTTGGCCGAGGGAAGCTTCGTGGAACAGATCCCAAGAGACAGCTACGTGAGGCAGTGTAGGTAGAAGGCGTGCCACGGAGGCGGGTTCCTCGGCCTGAGGGTAACAATGATTTATCTAAATTGGACAAATTTATACTCAAGAAAGAAATAGGTAAGAAACTGTTTACCAACAGAGTGGTTAATGGATGGAATAGAATTAGTAACCATGTAGTGAGCGCCGAAATAATTAGTTGTTTTAAGAGATGATTAGATAGCTTTATGGATAGAGATGATTGGTGGTAATGGACAGGGAACTGCCAACTGTAGGCCTTATGGTCTCTTGCAGTTTCCCCACATTATTATGTTTCCAGATAGATTTGAATTTGTCATGAGTTTGCAGAGAGGCTAACAAACCCTCACTCCTCCCAACTTTTTGTTTTTACATGATTTTTTATATATCTTTTCTATTTATGTCTTTTCAATCTATATCTTAATAGAAAACGAATCGGGGTGACTGGTATAATTATATTTTGCACGTATGTAATGGTAAATACTTGTTCTCGAAATTATTTTATTATTTCTATTAAACAATGATCTTTGATCAAATTACTTCACGCCCCCTTTTTATCCTCCTCGCGCCTCCGGGGGCACCGCCCCCTATTTTGGGAACCTTTACTGTGGAGTGACTCAGTGGTTGCAACAAGACTTCCAACGTCTCCACAAGAATAAAACATCACCCTTAAAAACAAGGTCATTGACTTCAGTGTTGCCAGTGAAAGCTCCACAATGACATAAGTCAACAACTCTTTAGTCTTCAATCAGTAGGAAAGTAGCCGTGCATGCATTAGGTCAATGGTTAATCATCGTATGGATTTCGGCGATCCACAGAAGCTACTACAACACCGTATTGGTAATTCATGATCATCCGAGCAATGTTTAGTACTAAAGCTAATGTCTTCTGGCATTTGGTGTTACCATTCCACATTGTTATGATCCCGGTGATCCCCCATTCCCCAGGTTATCGAACTCATGTGGGCCGTTACAACGCGGACGTATTTCCACCTCAGTCTGTAAACAAAACACCGCACAACATGACGTCCAGTGATGATTCCAAGCAACTGAAAGGTACACTTGTTGTCTGAAGGGTCAATTCGAAAAATATTCATTCACGTAGTATATTGAACCTGCATGCGTAGTATTGGAGTAGCTTTGGTCCTGCACGGGGAAAATAGCCAACTAGACAAACGGAATAAATTTGGTACTCCCGTGATCAAAGCAGAGGGAGAGGAGACCGCGTCCCGTGTGTAAAAGCTCCGTTGGACAAAGCAAGAAAAAAGTCGCGTTGAACAATAGGCGCTGTTGTGTTCGCTCCCTTTTGTCCATTGAGAAACCCCCCCACGCTACATAATATTTTCTGATGTAACTGTTTTCGAGCGTAGCCGTGTTTCGGCAGGTTCTGTCGTCAGTCATACAAACGACAACTTTCATCCATTAATCTGCACAGAAGTTCCGGTATTTTTAAGCACACAAACACACACATACACGCACACACCCAATATCATGTATGTATATATATATATATATATATATATATATATATATATATATATACATATATGTATATATATTGTATATATACATATAAATACATATATACATATATGTATATCTATACATACACATATATATATATATATATATACATATATATATATATATATACATATATATATATATATATATTTAAACATACATATATGTATATATATATACATATACAGTAAATATATATGTATATGCACATATGTATGTATATATATGTATGCACATGTATATAATATATATACATATATGTATATATATATATGTTATACATATATATATATATACATATATGTATATATATATGTATATATATATATACATATGTCTATACATATATGCATATACATATATCTATATATATATATATATATATGCACATGTATATAATATATATACATATATGTATATATATATATATATATATACATATGTGTGTATATATATATATATATATATACATATATGTATATATATATGTATATATATATATATGTATATATACATATGCGAATAAATCACAAAAACACGTGATTCACAAAATATGTAATAAAACCACTTGGAAAATAAAATGAAAGGTGACCGAACGTTTTCGTCTATTCAAGACATTTGAAAAACGTCTTAAAGAGACGAAAACGTTCGGTCACCTTTCATTTTATTTTCCAAGTGGTTTTATTACACACTATACATATACATATACATACATTCATACATATATATATATATATATATATATATATATATATATATATATACACACATATATATATATATACATATATATATATATATGTATTTGTAGAAATACACACACACACAAATTTTTCTTCTGAAATTGCATTTAGATTTGTAAATTATTTCAGCATCGTCCCAATTTATCTGATGGTTTTTGTTGGCGACATGCTGTATTTCAAATACCATCGGATAAATTGGGACGATGCTGAAATAATTTACAAATCTAAATGCAGTTTCAGAAGAAAAATGGTAGAGTCCTCTTTGATCATTTTTCTTTCCAAATTATAACATTTCTTATGGTCAATAGTCACCAGATTGTATTTTTTCTTTTGCAATAAATAAAATGTTACCACCTACCAGGGAAACAAATACTTTTTTATTTTCCAGAGCCATTTTTCATTTTTTCTTAAATTTCACCAGAGCCATTTTTTTAATTACCAGAGCCATTTTTGATACTTCCAGAGCCATGTTTTTGCAGGTTCGATTTCCTTCAAACTATTGGAAGGCTAACTCATTACTTATGTGCATGAAAAATATATATATATTTTTTTTTATTAGAAATCAGCCTTTAATTTTTGGGGAGTGGGATGGGTGGGGGAAAAATAAGATACATTCAAATTTACAGGTTATTTTTTTAATGTATTGATACAAACATGTCAAATTAGTTAATGGATTTCAATATGATGCAAATTACTGAATTTCCTTGTTGAGTTGTTTAAGATCCACTTGCAGAGTTTTGTAGAATAAAATTAGTAGTTTCTGACTTTCTGCTGTTCTGCATAGTACTATGCAGGTCTTCTATGGTAGCAGTACAAGGTCACTATGTAATTTTCATTACTTGATATTAATCTAGTTATAGCAACCTGTTTGTATGATTATTTGATTAATCCATTAGCATGTAGTTCTCAACTTCTCATTCTCAATGCTCAGTTTACACTAGCTCTCTTAATCAGTTTTACTCACTCTTTAACTCTTGCACTTTGAATTTTTGATGATTCGATCCAGTTACTGTTATTTAGTCAATGGTGCATTGTACATGTAGTCAGAGCGTTGATTGGGCAGCTAGCTGCATGCAACCAATGAACTTCCCTGCATACAGGTACCATGCAATTCGCAACTAGCGACATTATGTAGCACGATAGTCGTGTAAAGTCTAGTCAACATGTACTAGTATACGCGCGCATGCAGCTGATACGAAGCTAGGCTAGGTAAGCCATTGAACTCTAGCAGCTATATCGCGTACATATACGTACGTACATCAACAAATTAAAGTTGATTGATGCGTTGCGTTTATGATATCGATTGATAATGCAATGATTGATCACGGGTAAGTTGTGTTTGCTCTGATCCTTTCATCAATGGTGATGGGATTCAGGGATTGCCAAATGATGGATAATGCATGAAAAACGTTGAATCTTGCCACGGGAGCAATTTTTTTGTGGGGGATCGCTCCCGCTATTGGATTTGCGAGAGCGACATTGGAACTTTCCCGAGCGAAATCGCTCGTCGCTCCCGTGTATTTTTTTTTCGCTGCCATCTACATTAGCGGTGGACACAAGCCACCAAGGTCCATGCAACGCCGGACACGTGACCTGAGCCCCCGTCCCTTCCTGCTTACCTCACTACTTCTGTATAAATGCACATTGTTCTCTACTCTGTAATTCACATCTGCTGAAGAGGATCACAGTTAGTGATCGAAACATACAGATCTTTATACTTTCGCTTATTCTTCTCCGAAAGTGGGTCATCAGTATTATACATACATATGTATACATATATATATATAAATATATATGTATATATATATATATATATATATATATATATATATGTATATATATGTATAAAACTTAAACCCACTCTCGGAGAAAGATAAGCTGACTGTAGTCCTCTTCAGCAGTTACAATTATAGAGGACCACAGTTAGTGGTCGAAATATACGGTTTACTTTGTATCTCAGCTTATCTTTCTCCGAGAGTGGGTTTAAGTTTTATTTTATTCGTGTGTTACGACACCTACGTTACTTGATATATATACATATATATATATATATATATATATATATATATAATATATATATATACATATATATATATATATATATATATATCACGATCACGAATCCCTTAACCCCCCGGGGTCGTAGGGGCACTGCATCGATGAACAATTCACCAGTGACCTCCATCTTTCACGGTCGTGGGCAAGGGCCTGGGTCTCTGCAAAGTTCTTCCCTCTCCGTCCATTCTGTGATATTGTCTACCCACTTCTTCCTCTGCCTGCCTCGTCTCCTCTTCCCCTGAACTGTCCCTTGGAGGATGGTTTTTGATAGTCCGCTGGACCGTGTCACATGTCCATACCACTTCAGCTTTCTCTTCTTCACTGTGGTCAGGAGGTCTTCATAGTGCTTCACATGCTGTGAGATCGTCTTGCGCACTTCTTCGTTTGTGATGTGATCTGTGTATGAGATGCCAAGGAGTCTTCTGAAACACCTCATTTCCATTGCCTGGATCTTTCTCTGCAGTTCTGCTGTCAGCGTCCATGTCTCACATGCGTACCGGAAGATGGGCAGGACTAATGCATGGAGTATCTTCAGCTTTGACTGGAGACAGATGTTCTTATCTCTCCATATGGGTTTCAGCTTTGCAAGTGTTGTTGCCGACTGTGCTGCTCTTGCTAGAACTTCAATCTTTGATCCCTCTTCGTTGTGTATGGTTCCAAGGTACTTGAACTGAGTCACAGTCTCGAGTTCTTGTCCGTTGACTGTCATCTTTCTTTCGATTGGTGTTGCGCTGTTTGCCATCAACTTTGTCTTCTCGGCACTGATCTCCATTCCAAATCTGGATGATGTTCTGTCCAGGCGGTTCACCAAGGTGGCGAGTTCCTTTTCGTCTCCAGCCAATCCATCGATGTCGTCGGCGAACCGCAAGTTTGTGATGGTCCGGCCTCCAATGCCGATTGTGCCATGATGATCTTCTAGGGCTTCAGTCATTATGCGTTCAAGGAAGATGTTGAACAAGGTTGGTGATAGCAGACATCCCTGTCGGACCCCTACCGACGTATGGAACCAGTCTCCCATGGTGCCTTTTACAAGTATGATTGGTAGAGTATGGCACGACGCACTGTGGACCACAATAAAGAAATACAACATGGGATTCCCCATAGCCATTCCAAATTTCTGGGAATAAGAATTACCATTAAATTCAAATTTACAATTTTTTACGCATAATTTGATGAGTTCAGTTACAGTATTAGAAGGCAAAGGAAGTGAGATTTTGTCCAAATAATCAGTGAGAAAAACAATTAAATCATCTACTGGAATTTTTGTGAATAAACTAGTAATATCAAAACTCACTAACCTAAAATTATAATTAATATTTAAATTATTCAGTTTTTGAACTAAGTCTACATTATTTTTATGGATGAATTAGAAATTGTGCCAACTAATGGACTGAGTAAGGACACTAGCCATTTGGACAAATTATATGAAATGGATTTAACAGAGCTAATAATTGGTCTTATAGGATTATTCGGTTTGTGTGTTTATACTAATCCATACATATAGGGAAGAGAAGGAGTGATAGTAGAACAACGTTTGATAAGTTCATCTTCCCCTTTAACAACGTTTTCATTTATTTTGTTAAATTCACTGTTCACCGTATTGAGTGGGTTGGTCTTAAGTTGGCCATATGTAATGTCATCGGACAAAAGATCACCCATTTTAGACAGGTTAGTCATCGTAACAAAAATCCAATAACTTATTCTTCCATTCACCCGGAATAGAATTATGAAATGAAAATTTTGCTTGTTTGGCAATACGGAATGCTTCTTTCACTTCAACTTTCTTAATTTCTATATGTTTAACCAAAATGATATGTTGGAAGTTATCAAACGGACGGTCCGACATATTCAAAAGGCGTTGAGGGAGGATTGACTTAGGCAACACTTGTTCACTTAGACAATCTTGAAGAAATTTCAGTCGCAACTTTTCTTTGTGTGCTTTGATCAGAGAAGAAGATAATCTTGTCAGAGAAGAAGATAATCTTGTCACAAAAGGAGACAGTTCAGGGTAAACAGACAAGAAGTACTGGAAGTGGCGCGTGGAATCCATAATGCAGAAAGATCACTAAAATAACACGTGATCCACAAATTTTGCTGGTAACCACTAAGGAAATCAGAAGAAAACAGTAATTCCCAAGCGCTTTCATGTAATTCACATCTTCAGGGGATTACAGAAAAATGTGTGTGTGTGTGTGTGTGTGTGTGAGTGTGTGTGTGTGTGTGTGTGTGTGTGTGTGTGTGTGTGTGTGTGTGTGTGTGTGTGTGCGTGTGTTTGTGATTCGCCATGCTATTCGATCACACAATTGGACTAGTGATCAACAGCTATTACCCTCGAGCATAAAAGCTCAAGGACCATGTGTGGTCCGATTTATGGGTAAGGCGCGCGCGCGTGCGCACACACACACACACACACACACACACACACACACACACACACACACACACACACACACACACACACACACACACACACACACACACACGGTGGCGGATTGGTAAGGCACTGGCCTCACAAGCCGGAGAACCGGGGTTCGATTCCCCGGCCGGGCGGAGACAAGTTGGGTTTGTCTCCTTTCACGTGTAGCCCCTGTTCACCTAGCAGCGAGTAGGTACGGGACGTTAGTCAAGGACTTGTGACCTTGCATTCCCGGTGTGTGGAGTGTGAGTGGTCTCAGACCTACCCAGAGATCTGCTAATAATGAGCTCTGAGCTCACTGCCGTAGGGTGGTGTCTGGCTGTCTCGAAAAGAGGCTGCAGCAGATCCGAGGTGAATACACACACATACACACACACACATACACACACACACACACACACACACACACACACACACACACACACACACACACACACACACACACACACACACACACACACACACACACACACACACAGAGTTGCAGTGCCGCTTGGCAGTTGAGCGGAGCAGAAATTTTCAGCCCTGGGTTAAAATTTCATTATGTTTTTATATTCTTATCGGAGTCACTTTGAAGGGAAATCCAAGAGTGAGGTGGATGGACAGGGTAAAGGGGACACTAGATGCAAGAGGAACGTCTGTCGAGCAAGGAGGAGAGCGCCAAACACGTGAAGGAAAGTCTGCGTCGTCGGACGCCACAGACGCTTGGCACTGACCAGTGTGAACTAAGAACATAAGAATGAAAGAGACTGCAAGAGGCCATAAGGCCTACACTAGACGGTTCCATGTCCCTTACCACCTTTCATCGCTATCCATAAAGTTACCTCATCTTCTCTTAAAACAACCAAATGTTTCAGCGCTCACTTCACTGTTCCAAGTCTGTTCCGTTCGTTGGCCACTCTGTTGGTGAACCAGTGCCATCGGGCAGGGCCGCCCACCAATCGCCCTATCTCGGGAGTGGGCGATTGGTCACGGTGAGCGTTGTCCTCCTCGAGACCCCCCTCGACCCAGTGGGGTATATTTATGACGTCAGTGGTAAACATCGAAACCCTCCCCAAGGTCACGGAGGCCTCCCGTGACAGGGAGCAGGAGGAGAGACGGCTCCTCCTGGAGGAAATTGAGCGTTTCCAAGAGGAGGGCGAAGCTCTAGCCTAAGCATTAGAGGACCTGCAACGAGAGGCAGCTGAGTTGAAAGCACAAGGGGTCGACCGAGACCCCTCGTGCCTCAACGACCATGTCCGCGCCTGCGGACGTACCAGCGCAGGCATGGGATTCCCGGGTATCGACCCGGAAGTGGACCTCATCGATTTATCCGATGAGGTCCTTCTAGTTCCACGCCCAGCGATGAGGATACAGATTTTCGAAGGCTTCAAGTTCCAAAAACCTTTAGGAGGCCAAGATGGATTATAGGAAGCCAGCAAAGGTTCTTTCACAGGTCGAAAAGGACCTATGAAACCCTTTAAATGCCCACTTACAAGACCCCAGCGCCAATGGAACCTGAGGAAAGCCCTTAAAACAGTGAAAAGGGCCTTTAACAAGTTCCAGGAAACCGATGCACGAAGAGATGGGCGCCTCTCTTCGTGCAAAGCCCTTTTCAAACGACAGGAATTAACCGTGGCTGTTATGAATGGGTACCAAGAAAAGAAGAGCCCATGCAAAGAAAGCCCAGCACAGCCAAGGAAGGTCGAAGGAGGAGACAGAGAGAACGAGGAGGACGTCTCATCACCTCCACCTCGACCTTCCGCTTCTGAGACATTCCCCACGGGTATTCCTCGGCCCAAGAAGCCATCTCCCCCGCCCAGGGAATGGCTCTGTGATGACAGGAGATGTCTCACCGTAAATGGGCCTTATATGCACACCTGTGGTCTCTGTCGGCGCCCAAAAAGGAAACCCGTCGTTCCAGACAAGGTTCGTCTGGACGACGTATTGAGGTCAGAAGACTGGAAGCTAATCATTTTCAGTCCTGAAAATTTGCTGTTGGCAGTGATGGTACAACCATACCTCTTCCTCTTCAAAATTACAAGAAGAAAAGATGGAAGATGGGATATGAAGGTATTACCACCTCGTACTGCCAAAAAGCCCGAAAAAGCCCAAAAAAAGAAATGAAGGAAAAAAGGCATCATAGGCCCTAAACAAAAAAATACGAAACCCCTTAAAACACATAAATTTTGGAAAGCGAGTCCTCTGTCTTCAATGCCTATTAAGATTCGATGAAGATAATCTAAACCAATCTTGGAGACAAACAAGCCCACTTGACGTCATATGAACACGTTATGAAAGCCCATTCACCCCTGTGGGCAAAAAAAAAGCCCATTGGTAAAAAACTGCCTCTCCGTATACGTGACTTCGTGGGAATGAAGCCTCTTTGGAACTGGAAAAGAACGGTGACACTTGAAAGCGTGTACTTCGAGACTGGAAAGTGCTTCATCTGAAAGTTGGGACCATCTTCTGACCTAAGAAAAAGAGCCACAGACCTCAAGAGCCCCAAAAACCAACTGAAAGCCCATTTATGCTCTAGATAGAGCTTTGCCCGCGTGGAGGCTCCCCTCAGCTGAATGAAATCTTCTGGAGAAGACCAAGCTGAAGCTTAAAAGTCGATTTTGACGGTGCCATCGTCAAAAGGGATAATTTTTATTCCTGTGACTGCCCTGGGTCTCCCTGGATCGAATAAAATCGCCTGGCGGAAACCCAGGAGGCTTGCATCTTGCCTTCATCAATGAAAATGTTAAGAGGTTCCGAATGGAAGCGGAAGGAAGGAGGGAGGGGGGGGAGATGGAAGGAATGGATATGGAAGTGAAGGAGGGAGGGAGGGAAATAAAAAGAAAGGAAGGGAGAGTGGTAGGGAGAGGATTAGGGAAAGAGGGAGAGAAGGGAGAGACTAAGAGTGGAAAAGCGGAGATGGGGAAAGGGCGTGAGGAAGTGAGAGAGGACTGACTGACTGACTTATTGACTGACTGACTGACTGACCTGACACTCTGACCTCTTAGCACTTGAGAGTGACCTTAACATCAGACCTTCCCTGAATAAAAAGGTGTCCCGTTGCAGACATCTTTTGCAATCCTTTCGATACTTTCCCTGAAGCGCGTCCTCATACAGTGAGCATAATGACAGACGCTTTCATCTTCTTGTAAACTAAGACTATTCCTCTCTCAGCCTTGATTCTGATTACACAACGTAATTTTTTTTTTTTAATTTGTTTATTGTATTTTTTCTAGAGTTTATTAATCCATTTTTCCTGCTGATTTCAAATATGCAATTATTTTTTCTGTATCATCGACCGTTATAGAAATACATATAATTTCAATGTTACCATGTATATTTTAGAATTGTTATGTGGTCTGCTACTAAATGTTTATCTAATTTTCTCTTTCGGATCAATGACTGAACTATTTACCTGTTAAGATGGCTACTAGAGGATGTGAAAATTCTCCTGATACATTTTGCTATGTGTGTGGTTATTATATTGGGAAAAAACAAGTACTACATAAGATCGTGAGAGGTGCTAAAGTGTGGATAGCGTACAGACTTTATTTCGGAATGCCCATGGGTGACCAGGACAAGCCATGGGCACCTCATGTGATATGTGGAAGCTGCCGATCTACTCTAGAAGGATGGCTGAGAGGTACAGGAAGGGCAATGCCTTTTGCCATTCCTAGAATATGGAGAGAGCCGAAGAACCATCACGACGACTGCTACTTTTGTATGATTGATGTGACGAAGTACAGGAAAGTGAAAGGAAGACAAGCTCTGCAGTATCCAGACATACCATCATCTAGAGCACCTGTCCCACATGATGACTTTAGTGATGATATTTGTTATTGTAAGGATGTTACTGGTTTGTTTACAGCCCTTGGACTCGAACATGATCCTGCAGAATGGCGACTGTTCATAGATAGCTCAACACGAAGTCTCAAAGCAGTATTGCTCCACAATGGAAATAAAAACCCATCTTTGCCTCTTGCACACTCAGTACAGAAGAAAGAAAACTATCATAATGTCAAACAGCTTCTTGAAAAAATCAATTATGCTGAATTCAAATGGGATGTTTGTGGTGATTTCAAGATGCTAGCCTTTTTGCTTGGCTTACAAGGGGGATACACAAAGTATTCCTGTTTTCTTTGTTTATGGGACAGCAGGGCTGATGATCATTATAATAAAGTTCATTGGCCCCCAAGAGTTGAACTGCAGCCAGGAATGTTAAATGTTCTCAGACAGCCTCTAGTAGATTCGAAAAAAGTTTTATTACCCCCACTTCATATCAAGCTAGGGTTAATTAAACAGTTTGTGAAGGCTTTGGATTTTGGAGGCGAAACTTTCCAAGAAATTTGTCTCATGTTTCCCAAGCTATCTGAGGCTAAGCTCAAGGGTGGTATGTTTGTTGGACCCCAGGTAAACAAAATGTTGAAGTCGGAGAAACTGGAAAGAGCGATGACGAAAGTTGAAAGAGAAGCTTGGTGTTCATTTCGTGATGTAGTTCGTGGATTCCTAGGAAATCACAAGGACCCTAATTATAAACAAATAGTGGCAAAGCTTATTGAGAACTTCAGGAAACTTGGTTGTCGTATGTCCTTGAAGATACATTTCTTGCATTCTCACCTAGATTTCTTCCCCAAAAACTTGGGGGCTGTCAGTGAGGAGCATGGCGAGAGATTTCATCAGGAAATCACAACTATGGAAAGAAGTTATCAAGGACGATGGAATACTGCTATGATGGGAGATTACATATGGTCACTAGTCAGAAAAGACGAAAGCATGCATTCTAGAAAATCTCGATCGTCAAAGCACTTCTAATCATGAGAAGAGTCATCAAAACACTTGCAGTGCAAAGTTGTGTTGTTTATTTTGTTCTTACTAATATTGTAGCTCTTAAATACACTTCATATTATGAAAAAAATACTAGATGTTGTATAATTATCATTAGAATGCTAAAGTAGATTGAATCAATTAACTACTGTAGAGAAAGGTTGCGTATATAACAATAAAATCTAAAATCAAGAGTAAATAAAGAAATATCGATGTTACGTCAAAACTAATGTGATATTTGGATTCAGTGACACGAAATACATATATTAACATGAAAAAATACAAATAAACAAAACATGTGTTACATTGTGTTATCATTCTTGTTCCGTTTGGGACGAGAGTGATAGGTCTCCACTTGCCATTCACAACGCTTACAGGAGAACATAAAAATGAAGGAGATTGCAAGAGACTATAAGGCCTACACTGGGCAGTTCTGTATTCATTACTACCTATCATTCCCATCCATAAAGTTGTCTAACCTTCTCAGCCAATAGTTTCAGCGCTCACTACACGGTTACTAAGTCTATTCCATTCGTTGACCAGTGTATTGGTAAAACAGTTCTTGCCTCTTTCCTTCTTACTTCCATTTCTTTAGGTAGTCCTTCCAAATAGTAAGTT
>NC_134814.1:23601129-23636129 GCF_046742065.1 Oratosquilla oratoria
GTAGGAAGAGAGGCGCCTCCTCCTGGAGGAGATTCGACGTCTCCAGGAGGAGGGCCAAGCCCTAGCCCAGGAGATTGAGGACCCAAAGCAAGAGCCCAATGAGCTGAAATCACGAGGGGTCGACCGAGACCTCTCGTGCCTCAGCGACCATGTCTGCGCCTGCAGATGTACATGCGCAGGCATGAGATTCCCGGGCGTTGACCCGGAAGCGGACCTCATCGATTTGTCCGATGAGGTCCTTCCAGTTCCAGGCCCTTCAGCGAAGACAGAGCCTTTCGAAGGCTTCAGCTTTCAGCCAACATTAGGAGCCCAACAAGGATCATAGGAAGCCAGCAAAGGTTCTTTCACAGGTCGAAGACGACCTGTGAAAACCATTAAAAGCCCAGTAAGAAGACCTCAGCGTCCGTGGAACCTGAGGAAAGCCCTTAAAACCATGAAGAGGGCCATGAACAAGTTCCGGGAAACTGAAGCACGAAGAGACGGGCGCCTCTCTTCGTGCAAAGCCCTTATCAAACGAGAGGAATTAACCGTGGCAGTCATCAGTGGGTCTCAAGGAAAGAAAAGCCCAAACCATGAAAGCCCAAAACAGCCAAGGAAGGTCGAAGGAAGAGAAAAAGAGAACGAAGAGGACGTCTCATCACCTCCTCCTCGACCTTCCGCTTCTGAGACCTTCCCCACGGGTATTCCTCGCCCCAAGAAGCCATCTCCCCCGCCCAGGGAATGGGTCTGTGATGATAAGAGATGTCTCACTTTAAATGGGCCTTACATGCATAGTTGTGGTCTCTGCCGTCGTCCAAAAGGAAAACCTGTCGTTCCAGACAAGGTTCGTCTGGACACGCGACGTATTGAGGTCAAAAGACTGGAAGCTAATCATTTTCAGTCCTGAAAATATGCTGTTGGCAGTGGTAGTACAACCATACCTCTTCCTCTTCAAAATTACAAGAAGAAAAGATGGAAGATGGGATATGAAGGTATTACCACCTCGTACTGCCAAAAAGCCCGAAAAAGCCCAAAAAAAGAAATAAAGATAAAAAAGGCATTGTAGACCAGGAAAAAAAATACGAAACCCCTTAAAACACATAAATATTGGAAAGCGAGTCCTCTGTCTTCAATGCCTATTAAGATTCGATGAAGAGAATCTAAACCAATCTTGGAGACAAACAAGCCCACTTGACGTCATATGAACACGTTATGAAAGCCCATTCACCCCCCCATGGGCAAAAAAAAGCCCATTGGTAAAAAAAAAAACTGCCTCTCCGTACCGGGGTTGACAAAGAGACTAAGAGAACATAAGAAAGATCTACGATATCACAGGACTTCAAATTCTCTGGTAGTGCATGTGGACACGCACGGGCATTTACCAGAATGGGAATAGGCACGCCCTATCTGGACCGGGCTAGAGAGAAAAATGAGAAAGCTGGTCGAGTCCGCATGCATAACACTGGGAAAGGTCAGCGACCACTGAGAAGGATTCATTAATCTGTTATTTGCAGCCGCCAGATTGGTTATGGAGGAGATAGTATCGGGCCAATCAGCATACGACTTTCTGAGACGTCCAGTCGGAGGAGCCGTAATGAGAGTATATATACTGGACACACACGTTGTCTGTCACTCTGAAGAAGACTTGTAGTCGAAACGTCAGGAATATAATGTTCTCGCTCAAACCCGCGTTTCTTTACCACCTTTTCCACTCATCTGTCTTACCTTCATAACAATATATATGTATATATATATATATATATATATATATATATATATATATATTCTTGTATGTATATATATGAATATGTATATATATATACATATATATGAGAGAGAATGTGGGTGGGGAAGGGCAAACGAAGATGTGTTGGGAATAGAGTTTATTGCCCTAACGTTGCGACCAACTTGGTCTTCTTCAGAGGACTACAGCATTACAAACGGATCACAATTCTTATATTCGTAGTGAGAGGGAACCCGCCAAGGTATGAGCGTCATGTTTTCCCTTTGGCTAACGATTTAATTATTAGGACACTTGCTGCTTTCGAGAGGCATTTAAATCCGTCTCTGTCGTTGTTGTTCTTGTTGGCGGCGATATGTGCAGCTTCCACAGTTTTTCTCATTTTCTTCTCAAATCCCTCGTGTAGAATTTCTGCGTTGTTCCAATCAGGTAGATGTCCACATTTGTCCAGGTGACGAACCAGGGAGTTAGATGTTCTATGAGCCCTGAGATCGTTTTTGTGCTCATTCAAGCGTTTATTGAACCCTCGACCTGACTCACCGAAATAAGATGATGGACAACCTTTGCATGGAATACGGTAAATGACACTGAGATTATTACGCATATTATTATGTTTCTTAAATATTTTTCCTATTTTATTGGAAGATATTTTTGCTATATTTATTCCACCTTTTAACAAATAATCATCAATAGCTATGGTGTTTATAGAATTAGGGACAGAAATAAAATGAGACTTATCCTTTCCCGGGGTTCGGACGTTTGAGCCATCGTAGATCTTCTTGGCTTTCCTCGTTGTCCTGGTGATCAAACCTCCGGGGTATTTCAGCTTCCTAAAGGTATTCTTGATGTAAGTAAGTTCATCCTCTAGGAATTCTTCACTGCAGATACGAAAAGCTCTGAGAAAGAAACCTATTAGAACACCCGTTTTAACACGTCTGCTGTGTGCTGAAAAATAATGGACAAAGTCGTCCCTATTGGTGGGTTTCCTGTACACCGAGAAACTTACCTGTTGAGAACCTCTGTGTATCAACGTGTCTAAAAATGGTAAATTACACTCTTTTTCTAGTTCAACTGTGAATTGAATGTCTTTATTCACAGCGTTGAGTCTTCTCAACTTATTTTCTATATTAGTTCTTTTTGGCATCACCACGATTATGTCATCCACGTACCTTAACCAAGTGGTACCTCTTCCCATGATGTTGATGTATTTGTCCATTTCTAATACTTCCATGAATAAACATGCCATGACAGCAGATAATGGACTCCCCATTGCGAGACCTCTAATCTGTTTAAATTCAATGTTGTTAAACATAAAATAACCAAATTTGACACACGTGTTAAAACGGGTGTTCTAATAGGTTTCTTTCTCAGAGCTTTTCGTATCTGCAGTGAAGAATTCCTAGAGGATGAACTTACTTACATCAAGAATACCTTTAGGAAGCTGAAATACCCCGGAGGTTTGATCACCAGGACAACGAGGAAAGCCAAGAAGATCTACGATGGCTCAAACGTCCGAACCCCGGGAAAGGATAAGTCTCATTTTATTTCTGTCCCTAATTCTATAAACACCATAGCTATTGATGATTATTTGTTAAAAGGTGGAATAAATATAGCAAAAATATCTTCCAATAAAATAGGAAAAATATTTAAGAAACATAATAATATGCGTAATAATCTCAGTGTCATTTACCGTATTCCATGCAAAGGTTGTCCATCATCTTATTTCGGTGAGTCAGGTCGAGGGTTCAATAAACGCTTGAATGAGCACAAAAACGATCTCAGGGCTCATAGAACATCTAACTCCCTGGTTCGTCACCTGGACAAATGTGGACATCTACCTGATTGGAACAACGCAGAAATTCTACACGAGGGATTTGAGAAGAAAATGAGAAAAACTGTGGAAGCTGCACATATCGCCGCCAACAAGAACAACAACGACAGAGACGGATTTAAATGCCTCTCGAAAGCAGCAAGTGTCCTAATAATTAAATCGTTAGCCAAAGGGAAAACATGACGCTCATACCTTGGCGGGTTCCCTCTCACTACGAATATAAGAATTGTGATCCGTTTGTAATGCTGTAGTCCTCTGAAGAAGACCAAGTTGGTCGCAACGTTAGGGCAATAAACTCTATTCCCAACACATCTTCGTTTGCCCTTCCCCACCCACATTCTCTCTCATTTGTCTGAAATAATCTTAAATATATATATATGTATGTATATATATGTATATATATATATATATATATATATATATATATATATATATATATTTGTATGTAGATATGTGTATGCGGACGCGCACACGTGTGTCTTTATGCACGTGTGTGCGTGTATATATATATATATATATATATATATATACATATATACACATATATGTATATATATATACACATACATATATATATATATATATATATATATATATATATACATATATAATGCACATATATGTATATATATATATACACATAAATATATATACATATATATATATATATATATGTATATATTGTGAGTGCCGATTGCACTATGTATAAGCATATCTTGATGTATTATATTATACAGGTAAATTATGATATGTACTAAGGTTAATGACGAATCACGGCTTATGATATTTGATCTGTGTCAAGTACCAATTGTATAATGTTCGAGTGTATTGACAAATTATGTTATGTACTAAGGTAAATTACGAATCACGGTCTATGACATTTGATGTATATTGAGTACAGATTGCACAATGTCTAGGTGTAATATGAAAATATATATGTGAGAAGATATCGATGACATGTGCGAGAAATAATTTAACTTAATGGCAACCACAAGCCCGTGTTGTTACGTATATAGTTACAATGTATGTAAAATAAAATGGAAAATGTTATTGTCGAAATTGATGTACTGTAACGATCCATTATATATATAATAAAATAAAATAAGATTAAAGAAACTCTAGAAAAAAGGAGAATGTTGAGTGGAACATAACTCGTATATTTATTTACGATCCCTTAGATGTATTCCTACGCCACAAAGTAGTGCGTATTTCCCTCGTTAGGATCGTAATCAGAAATGTCCTTTTTTGTGTGTAGTCGTTGAATTGACAACATCTCCGTAAGTGCCATGGCAGTCATTATTGGTAAGCATTGAAAGAGTAAATTGTTATTTTTATGTAATGTCACTTGTTGAAATAATATGTAAGAGTTAGTGCATAAGTCATGTTAATTAGTAATGTATTTGGTTTCTCAGAATAGCAAAGGATCACGAAGATATGTGATGATGTATATTGCGGAGGCGGGTAAACAAAATCATGGTAGGAATCATGAAGTTGAGTTCAATGATTGTTATTGACGAATAGTGTGTTTAATCATTGCATTGATTTGATAGATTAATTATGAATGCAAATCACAATGTGATACAATTTGCAGAAACCACACACACAAACCACACACATTTAAACACCGTCTGTATAAGAAGATCGAAGTGTGCGTTATGATTGATTCCCATCCCTCTGTACCTCATGCCGCCGACCTTCGGAGACGGCGTTGACAGTTTCATGATTTTGTGAAACAGTTTCATGACAGTTTCATGATTTTGCTTCATACAATTTCATGTTGAGGTGCAGAGAAGGAGGGACGCCAAGCAACAAGACCCATAGGTTGGGACCACATGGAAGCCGACATGGCAGAGAGAGAGAGCAACAAGGGATCCATGAGCAAGTACTGGAATTAGTGTGACAAGAGCAAAAATGTGAGTAAACTTAAAATTTAAAGAAAGAATAGCTTTCTAGATACGATTTAGCCAAGTGAATTGAAGTCAGTGTTGGACATCTAAGTTGTCATTTAATTCTGTAACTCTAACTTTATAAGTGCTAAGAAGAATGCTGTGATTGAACAATGAAGCCATGAGTGCAGTAAGAGAATGTAATTGTCTATGAATTAAGTATGGTTTATTTAACACTGATTTACGTAGGTTAATGTTGAGGATTGATTAAAAATGAGTGTAGTAACAGAATACTGTGTAACCCTTTTTGAATTAAGTATGAAATTACCTGGTTTATTCAATATTGATTTACGTAAATTGGTGTTGAATATTGATTATAAAAAATCAAGAGTGCTTTGACTACGAGTAGACTTAAAATTTGTATTTGAACATAGTTTTCCAGTTTCTATTCTATAACATGTTGTGTATAATGAGGTTTAACAAAAATGTTGGGAATTAAGTGTAAAGATATCAGGTTATTTAACATTGATTTACATAAATTAATTGAATATCAATTAATAATGAGTGCCTTTGAACTTTGAATTTAAATGAGGTATAGTTTTCTAGTTTATATTCATCTATATCTAGTGTGAGTGAGTGTTAAACATTCTAGATTGAACAAAATGGACAGAGCCACAGTATATCAACTGAAACTATATTTGAGAGCAAAAAGTCAAACTTGTTCTGGCAATAAGGCAGAACTTATAAGTAGGATACAGGAGTTTATCACAGCTGAGGAATTAGATGCAGATGAAGTAGTTCAAGAAATATTAGCTTTCAATAGAACACCAGTGGAAGAGGGAATAGATGGTACAGTGAAACCAATAGATAGTGTATCTCAAGCAGGAGAAAGTGACATAGGTAGTCAATTAGGTAAGGTGATGGCTAAGAGGGCGAGCTTAGACATCAAATTACAGAAGTTGAAAATGAAGCAAGAGTTGGAAAAGGAATTGCATAGATTAAAACTAGAGCAGGATAGGCTTGAGTTAGAAACGGAATTAGAATCAGCTAAGGCAGAATTTAATATTTTAAGTAAATTTGAAAGTAATGTAAATGTTAATTTAGAAAATGATTCTCGTGACTGCAGAAGTACAAATCAGAGTAATAGTGATAGCCAACAGACAAATAGAGACATGATTACGACTTTAATGACCAAAAACATGATGCCTGTTCATGTGATTACCAAATTTAATGGTCAGATAGACAAGTACTTTGAATTTATTAAAGATTTCGACATGTTAATTGATAGCAAGCATGTGTCAGATAATGAAAAGTTACAATACCTAAAACAATATACAGAAGGTAAACCACACAAGATAGTTAGAACGTGTTTACATTTAGATCCAAAAGAGGGTTACCAAAAGGCGAGAAGTGAATTAAACAAAAGATATGGAAATAAAGAACGGATCGCTTTAATGCACATAGATAAAGTTCTTGCTTGGCCTGAAATTAAGGAAGAGAATGTTGAGACATTAGATGACTTCATTGTCGAATTAAATTCATGTATAAGTGCTATATCGGGTATTCACTATGGAATTTCAGAATTACAAAATCTTAGGACTTTGCGTCAGTTAGTTGAGAAATTGCCCAGATATTTACAGGACAGATGGAGGAGAATAGTCGACGAGTTAGCTGAGAGTGGGAAGTTAGTGGACATTAAAGAATTAGTCAGATTTTTAGAAAAAGAAGTAAGAATATTGAATAACCCAACATTTGGGAGAAGTATTAAGGGAGGATTTAGAGATAAGAAAGTAGAAGTGAACACATGGAGTTCAAATAGAAAGATGAATTACAAGAAAGGTATAGAACCAAATGATGGAAGAGTTCATGTCAATGTGACACAGAAAGCAAGACTTTCTTGTTGGTTATGTCAGGAAGAACATATTATTGATGTATGTCCTCAGTTAAGACGGTTGACTTATGAAGAGAAATTAAGCAAGGCTTATAATTTAGAACTTTGTTTCAAGTGTTTAAGGAAAGGACACAAAGCGTCACAGTGTAGAGTGATTCGAACTTGTGAACAATGCGGTGGTTCACATCTTACAATTATGCATAGGACGAATAAGAATTTCAGGGTTGAAGGAAGTAAAGAAGTAACGGCAAATCCAGTGGTCACTAATGAGGTTGATGATTCTAGAGTTCAAGTATTATCCAGTCAATTGAAAGATTCAGTAGGAGACACTACTGCTATCCTAGTTCAAGTAGAGTTAAATGGTAAGGTTGTTACTACCAGATGTTACCTTGACAATGGTAGCTCAGTCACATTTTGTTCTAAGAATTTATTGCAGAAACTTGGAATGACAGACGTGAACTATCAGTCAACTACGTTACAAGTTAGTACAATAGTAGGTACAAGAGGAATGTCTTGTCTTAATGTTGAAGGGATGTCAGTGGCTGACATAGAAGGAAATAACCAAATTAGATTACCACCTGTATTTGCAGTGAATAAACTTCCTCTCAATCAAGGTCATGGTATTAGAAAGAATGACATAGAGAAGTGGAAACATTTGATGAAACTAGAATTTGATCACAGCCAAGGAGAAATAGAAATCATGATAGGAAGTAATGTCCCAGAGGCGTCTGAACCTTGGGAGGTTGTGCATGCAGAGAAAGTAGGAGATTCGTATGCTGTGAGAACACGTTTAGGATGGATATTGTGTGGAAGAATAATAGACAATAATCATGAAGTTCCTGTGAATAAGATAAAGGTTGATGGTAATTATTTAGAAAGGAAATTGATTGAATCTTATAATAGAGAGTTTGTGGATTCATCACTGAATTCGGTAGAACCTAGCATGGAAGATAGAAGATGGTTACAATTTGTTGAGTCTGGGTGTAGGCAAACGATTAATGGAAAGTACGAGATCCCTTTACCAATGATAGAGAAACCTAGGATAGTTCCTGATAGTGAACCTATGGCGGTCAAAAGACTTCAGCAGTTAAAGCGTAAATTCAAGGATGATGAATATTATAGGCAGTATAAGCAATTTATGATCAATTTACTAGAGAAAGGGTACGCCGAAGAAGTACCTAAGTGTGAGGTGAGGAATCAACAAGCATGGTATGTTCCATATTTTGGAGTACGTCATCCTAACAAAAAGGATAAAGTACGTGTAGTATTTGATTGTGCAGCACGTGTAAATGATTTGTCGTTAAATTATTTGTTGCAACAAGGACCTGATATAAGTAATCTTCTGTTAGGTGTCCTTTTGAGATTTAGATTAGGATTATATGCGTGTACTGCGGATATAGAAACTACTGGTATGTATTATCAAGTTAAAGTACCTGAAGATGATAGAGATTATTTGCGTTTCTTATGGTGGAAAGATGGACACATAGGAAGTGATATAGTTAAGCTACGGATGACTTCTCATCCATTTGGTACTAGTTGCTCACCTAGCATTGCAAATTATGCTCTAAAACGAGTAGTACAAGATCACGGCAGTCAGTTTCACAAATCAGTAAGTGAAATAGTTCTTAATAAATTCTATGTTGATGACCTGTTGGTGTCATCCGATGGCAAATGAGTTGATTGACAATAATAATAATGTGATAGACCTTTGTAGTAAAGGTGGATTTAATTTGACAAAGTTCAATAGTAATTCCCTTGAAGTTTTGAAGAACTTACCCAAAGACAAGTGTAGTGATAGCATTGAGAAGTTCATCGAGGATGAAGATGTAGTACAAAAGACATTAGGATTGGATTGGTCTCTTGGCAAGGATAAAATGAGCATATCACTCAACGTTGATGAAATACCTAGGACAAAGAGAGAATTGCTAGCAGTAATTGGTAAAATTTACGACCCATTGGGTATGTTAGCACCAGTTGTTCTTGAAGGAAGAGTATTGTTACAAAATTTATTTAGAAACGGCATTGGATGGGATTGTACTTTGAGTGAGAGAGATAAAGGACAAATAAATGTTTGGATGTCAAGGGTGAATAAGTTCAAGCTGTTTAGCATTGATCGTTGTACGAAGAAAGGTATAACGTCAAAAGTAGAGTCAATTGAGTGTCACATTTTTTGTGACTCTAGTGAAGTAGCATATGGTTCAGTGGTATATTTAAGATATAAACATGTTGATGGTACGATCCAGTGCAGCTTCATTTTGGGAAAAGCCAAAGTAGCACCTCTGAAATCAATTACAATTCCAAGACTTGAATTGGTAGCAGCCACGCTTGCCATTAAATTGAAGTGTGTGATAGTGAGAGAATTACCTTTAAAGATGACCCAAATTTATATTTGGACAGATTCAACTACAGTGTTAAAATACTTGCATAATGATCATATAAGATTTAAAACCTTTGTAGCCAATAGAGTGTCTCAGATTCGAGAGAATTCTGAGGATGTATGTTGGATGTATGTTTCGAGCAGAGATAATCCTGCCGACGATGCTACCAGAGGCAGACAAACCAGTAGATGGTCTGAAGGACCTGCTTTCTTGTCCCAAAATGAAGAAGTCTGGCCAGTCCAACCGCAAATAAATAAGGAAGATTTTTCTAACCTTGAAATTAAAAAGGTATGAGTTGAAGTCGAACCAATACAAAATCATACAGTTGATCCTTTAATGTCACGACTAGTTTGTCACTATTCTTTATGGTTTAAATTGCTTAGAGCATGTAGTTATCTTATATTATTTGTCAGATATTTGCAAAGACAAAGTGTGTCAATTATCGAACTTAATGTTCAATTAATGGATTTTGCGGAAGAAGAAAGAGTAATCAAATTTGTACAAAACTGCTGTTTTGCAAAGGAGATTGTCTGTTTATCCAGAAAGGATCCTATTAATCTTTCCAGTTCTATAAGGAAACTTAAACCGATGTTGCTGAATGGTATACTCAGGGTAGGAGGTAGACTAGTTAACTTAGAATTGCCCTTGGATATGAAACATCCAATTATTCTCTCCCATGAACATCATGTGACTAGTTTAATCATTCAACATTATCACATGAAAGTAGGACACATGGGAAGGCAAGCAGTGTTAAATTAAGACAGAAATACTGGGTAATTAAAGGTAATTCAGCTGTAAGGAAAGTATTGTCTAAATGTGTCACGTGTAGACGTTTCAAGAATTCAACAATCACTCAAGAGATGGCAGCCTTGCCAGTAGATAGAGCAAATGTAAATCAGAAACCATTTTTTGTGACTGGAGTTGATTGCTTTGGGCCATTTTTTGTGAAAAGAGCACGATCTCGAATCAAGAGATATGGAATATTATTTACTTGTCTATCCATTAGAGCTATACATCTTGAAATTTTACATGATTTGACGGCAGAGAGCATGATAAATGCATTTATCAGGTTTATGTCCAGACGGGGTACAGTTAGGAAATTGATTAGTGATCACGGCACAAACTTCATTGGAGCAAATAAGGTATTGAGGGACAATCTTACCATGCGTCATATTAGTACTGAATTAACCAAGAGAGGTGTGGATTGGGTATTCACTCCTGGAGGTTCTCATCATTGTGGTGTTTTTGAGAGAATGATAGGATTAGTCAGACGAGTTTTGGAAGTTGTGATAGGTTCACAAACTTTGTCCGATGATAATTTAAGTACATTTTTTTGCGAAGTTGAGAGTACAATTAACAGTCGTCCTCTAACTGTAGTATCAAATGATGTGAACGATTTGTGCCCCATCACCCCTAATTCTTTACTTAATTTGGATAATTATGTAGTGACACTTGATAGTGGAGAAATGGTCTGTGAGAGCAGAAAGAAATGGAGACAGGTACAGCATTTAGCCAAAGAGTTTTGGCGAAGATGGCAGAAAGAATATTTGCCTTGTCTGCAAGAACGCCAGAAATGGTTGAAAGTTAATAGGAATCTTAGGGAAGGAGATATTGTCTTAATGGTGGAGAATAATACACCACGCAGTCATTGGCTATTAGCAAGGGTTGTGAAAGTGATAAAAAGCAAAGATGGACTAATTAGACAAGTGGAAATAATACGTGGTAAAAAACTCTATAAGCGACCTATTTCCAAACTAATACTACTATTAGAAGGTGACTCAGTGTAGAAATTTGACCTCCCGTCAGTGGTTTTGTGATCCTGGGTGATCACAAGGGGGAGGGTGTGAGTGCCGATTGCACTATGTATAAGAATATCTTGATGTATGATATTATACAGGTAAATTATGATATGTACTAAGGTTAATGACGAATCACGGCTTATGACATTTGATCTGTGTCAAGTACCAATTGTATAATGTTCGAGTGTATTGACAAATTATGATATGTACTAAGGTTAATTACGAATCACGGTCTATGACATTTGATGTATATTGAGTACAGATTGCACAATGTCTAGGTGTAATATGAAAATATATATGTGAGAAGATATCGATGACATGTGCGAGAAATAATTGAACTTAATGGCAACCACAAGCCCGTGTTGTTACGTATATAGTTACAATGTATGTAAAATAAAATGGAAAATGTTATTGTCGAAATTGATGTACTGTAACGATCCATCATATATATAATAAAATAAAATAAGATTAAAGAAACTCTAGAAAAAAGGAGAATGTTGAGTGGAACATAACTCGTATATTTATTTACGATCCCTTAGATGTATTCCTACGCCACAAAGTAGTGCGTATTTCCCTCGTTAGGATCGTAATCAGAAATGTCCTTTCTGTGTGTAGTCGTTGAGTTGACAACATCTCCGTAAGTGCCATGGCAGTCATTATTGGTAAGCATTGAAAGAGTAAATTGTTATCTTTATGTAATGTCACTTGTTGAAATAATATGTAAGAGTTAGTGCATAAGTCATGTTAATTAGTAATGTATTTGGTTTCTCAGAATAGCAAAGGATCACGAAGATATGTGATGATGTCTGTTGTGGAGGCGGGTAAACCAAATCATGGTAGGAATCATGAAGTTGAGTTCAATGATTATTATTGACGAATAGTGTTGTTAATCATTGCATTGATTTGATAGATTAATTATGAATGCAAATCACAATGTGATACAATTTGCAGAAACCACACACACAAACCACACACATTTAAACACCGTCTGTATAAGATCAAGACCGAAGGGCAACAATAAAGAAGATTGGAGTGTGCGTTATGATTGATTCCCATCCCTCTGTACCTCATGCCGCCGACCTTCGGAGACGGCGTTGACACATATACATACACACATACATATATATATATATATATATATATATATATATATATATATATATATATATATATATATATATATGATATTATGAAACGAGGAAGAGCACCTGGGGAAGATGGTATATCGATAGATCTGTTGAAAGACGAAGGGAAAGAAGTTCATTAAGTTAGCTCAGTTGTACACCCAGTGCTTACGTCAGGAAAACGTTCCTGAATCGTGGTGCAATGTTATAGTGATTTTGCTTCATAAAAAAGGGAGACCAGAAGGATCTTAGTAACTATCGACCGATTAGCTTGCTATCAAATGTATATAGAATATTCTCTAAGATCCTTACAAATAGATTCAGTCAAGTTTTAGATGGAAACCAACCGAGAGAACAGGCAGGCTTTTGGAGCGGATACTCGACTCTAGACCATTTGCAGGCGACGAACCAACTACTCGAGAAAACGACAGAATACACTATACCTCTGTGTTTAGCTTTTGTAAATTACGAGAAGTCCTTTGACTCGGTAGGACAAATAGCAATACTAAACCCGCTACGCAATCAGGGTACAAACGAACAGATCGTAAGACTTTTAGAAAAGATTTATGGGAAAGGTACCGTACATAAAGGTACATAAAGATACAGAAAAGATCAAGATCGAGAAAGGAGTACGGCAAGGCGATACAATTTCACCCAAATTATTTACAGCATGCTTGGAAGAGATTTTCAAAAGGATGAGTTGGGAAGAAAAAGGTTTGAAGATTAGTGGCGAATATTTGAACCACCTAAGATTTGTGGATGACATTATTCTTATTTCAGTAAGACCAGAAGACTTGCAAGATATGCTGAGTGATCTAAACAAGGAAAGTCTCAAAGTAGGTTTAAGAATGAAGAACAAAACTAAAGTAATGTTCAACACGAAAGTTCAAAGTAAAGAGATTATAATCGATGGTGAGAGTCTTGAAGAAGTTGAAGAGTATAATTAGTTAGGCCAGATGGTAAAAGTGACAAGAGATCATGATAATGAAATAAAAAGACGTATTACAATTGGTTGGAAAGTGTTTGGTAAGTATAATAAAAAGCTGAGAAGCTCTCTACCTTTATGTTTGAAACGTAAAGTTTACAATCATTGCATTCTGTCAGCAATGATCTACGGGTGTGAGACTTGGAAACTGACGAAGGCGATGGAAACAAAGCTAAGGACGGCACAGAGGAGAATGGAGAGATCAATGATGCGAATAACGTTGAAAGACCGAAAGAGAGCAAGTTGGGTGAGAGCGGAGACTAGAGTGAAAGATATTGTGGAGGCGGTGAAAGAGAGGAAGTGGAATTGGGCAGGTAAGTTAGCGCGAACGACTGATGAGCGATGGAGCAAGTGTGTTATTGAGTGGACGCCACGAGATAGGAAGCGTGGAAGAGGGAGACCTGACAGAATGTGGATGAATGAGATTGAAAAGTTTACAGGGGTAACGTGGCAGAGATTGGCGCGGTCGTGTGAATCATGGAATGCTATGAAGGGGCCTTTGTTCAGCAGTGGATTCAGAACGGCTGATTTGATTGATTATATATATACATACATATATATACATATATATACGTGTGTGTGTGTGTGTGTGTGTGTGTGTGTGTGTGTGTGTGTGTGTGTGTGTGTGTGCGTGTGTGTGCGTGTGTGTGCGTGTGTGTGCGTGTGTGTGCGTGTGTATATATATATATATATATATATATATATATATATATATATATATAGATATCGTATACTTAGGGCGCAGGTCCTCCTTAATACACACTGAGTTAAACACCACAGCATTGTCACAATTATTTATCTTCTTCCTGATATTTTTCAATTCTCCTCACTATAGTTCTAACTTTGGGAGGGTGATCGAAAATCAATTGTCCAAAGTTTTCCATTTTAATAACAAATTCGACGTTTCGACTTCAAGGAGTAATTATCAAAATAATTACATTAATCACAACACAATTACACAGAACACAGAACAACTACATTTTTTACGGACTGAACAGTGCGACGTCTTTCCATATACATGGAAAGACTTACAGTGGTATGTGGCTTGATGACCTGATCTTACCAGATCTCCTTAAGGGAGAGGAAGGGGGAGAGGGAGGGGGAGAGGGAGGGGGAGGAGTAAGGGGGGTCGGGGCAGTAGGCGATGCAAGAGGGGTGGACATAATCCCACCATTGGTGGGATTATTTCTCACATGTCTCGATGAGCTATTGAACAAGGGAATGACCGTAATCATATTAGATTGTGCATTAATGCTAGGAGCCCATTCCCTGATATGCATAGCCTCTAGTATCCTTAATTCTCTTATATCATTACATTGTGTAACTACTTCAGTGTTGCTAACAATGGTTGCTCTATCAAGGGAAGATTGATGCTCGTGCACAGCAGCTTCGTGATAACGAACACATTATCATCCGGAAAGCTGACAAAGCCTCTTCATATGTTATCCTTGACCATGATACTTATATTGACAAATGTAATCATTTACTACATGACCCTACAAAATTTATGCCACTTTCTAGTAATCCCACGGTTAAACTTAAATCTAAGGTTAATTCCCTCATCCACGCTGCCAATGCTGTAGTAGGTGACCTCAAATTTGACCTTGTTACTGGTGATTTTGCCCCTGGCTATTTCTACGGAAATGTAAAATCTCACAAAGAAGGTTACCCTTTAAGGCCCAAATTCCCTCCCCTACTTACTCCCTTGCTAAACGCTTAAACCAAATTCTCACCCCTTACATCCCCACCACTTACTCAAATCCACAGATGAATTTATTGACATTCTAAGAATCAATAGGCCTACTGGCATCATGGCTTCGTTGGATGCGGATAGTCTCTTCTCAAATGTCCCCCTTTTTAGAACTATTGATATCATTCTTAACTTTGTTTATCGCCACTCTGTGCTCCCTCCCCCCAAACTCCCTGAAAACATCTTGAAAGATATGCTCCTGGCCTGTACTTCTGAGGCCCCTTTCAGATGTCCTTCGGGTAATCTGTTTGTTCAAAAAGATGGAGTTGCTATGGGATCACCTTCAGGGGTTCTCTTTGCCCAGGCTTTCATGGCCCATGTAGAAGAAGAAGCTATAAAAAACCTCCATACCAAACCATTTTTGTATCGTAGGTATGTTGATGACATTTTTGTGTGTGTAGATGACCTACAGTTACTCGAGGAACTCAGATCTAACCTTCAAGTTATTTCTGGTTTAAGGTTCACTGTGGAGTTGAATAAGAACAACAGACTCCCTTTCCTCGATGTAATGGTAGATGGTGCCTCAGATGCTTTTATTACCTCCATTTACCGCAAGCCCACCAATGCGGGTAAGTGCATGAATGGTGAGGGTGAATGCACACAAGATTACAAGAGAGGGGTAATAAAGGCATACGTAAGGCGGGCAATTAAGGTATGCTCTTCTTGGCACCTGCTGCATGCCGAACTTCAGCACTTACGTCAGATGTTAGTTAACAATGGTTACTCTAACACAGATTTTGATCAAATTACCAAATACTTGCTAGACCGTCATGCCCCTGAGTACTCCCCGTGTCAGCAAAATAAAATCACAGTTTACTACCAAAATATTTTTAGCAGCTCGTACCGGGAAGACGAAAAACGTATCAAAGACATCGTCTTTAGGAACTGCAAACCGGTGGAAGACAATCATGTCTTACGTATGGTGATTTTTTACAAGAACCCCCGCACTTGCTCCTTAGTGCTGAAAAATTATTTGTCTGGCAAGTCTGGGACTCTGTCAAAAACCAATGTGGTGTATAAATTTAATTGCAATAATGGAGACTGCGCGCTCTACAATTGTGCATACATTGGGTTTACGACCTGTAGTCTCAGCCGTCGCCTAACGCTCCACCTCCAACAGGGAGCGATTAAAAATCATTTTCAGCACGAGCATCAATCTTCCCTTGATAGAGCAACCATTGTTAGCAACACTGAAGTAGTTACACAATGTAATGATATAAGAGAATTAAGGATGCTAGAGGCTATGTATATCAGGGAATGGGCTCCTAGCATTAATGTACAATCTAATATGATTACGGTCATTCCCTTGTTCAATAGCTCATCGAGACATGTGAGAAATAATCCCACCAATGGTGGGATTATGTCCACCCCTCTCGCATCGCCTACTGCCCCGACCCCCCCTACTCCTCCCCCTCCCTCTCCCCCTCCCCCTCCCTTAAGGAGATCTGGTAGGGTCAGGTCATCAAGCCACATACCACTGTAAGTCTTTCCATGTATATGGAAAGACGTCGCACTGTTCAGTCCGTAAAAAATGTAGTTGTTCTGTGTTCTGTGTAATTGTGTTGTGATTAATGTAATTATTTTGATAATTACTCCTTGAAGTCGAAACGTCGAATTTGTTATTAAAATGGAAAACTTTGGACAATTGATTTTCGATCACCCTCCCAAAGTTAGAACTATAGTGAGGAGAATTGAAAAATATCAGGAAGAAGATAAATAATTGTGACAATGCTGTGGTGTTTAACTCAGTGTATATATAAATATGTATATATATATATATATATATATATATATATATATATATATATATATTGTTACGGGCGGCTGGTATGTGAAGAGACGTTACGTATAACGTCTAAGTGCTTAAGAACCAGCTCACTTCTAGAAGCCACTGTAGGACTGAACTATCTGGTCAGGGCCTAGATAATTCGTAAGACTAGAAGTAAAGGTAACAAAGAAGATTCCAGGAAAGGAATATTAAACTAGCGATAAAACTAGTAAACGAAATTATTAATGGAAAATATTTACAGGCAATCAACACAAAAGAGAATGGGCAGTAGGATCAATGGGACCGTTACATGATTATAAGAATATGGAAATTATCGTTCAAATAAGAAACACAAGATAAGTATACAACATGGTACTATCTAAGTACAAAGAGATCAGGAACATGCATCAGAATAAGTAATAAGTACAAATATAAGTAAAGTAATGCAATGTATATCAGACACGTAATGTAGGCAAAAAGGGTGATCACTTCACACCAATCGTCTCATGAATCTAAACCTTCTAGTTTTTATCAAGAGATCAATATGTGGGAATATGACAAGGAGTGAGCGTTTTCCACCGCTTATATACCATTGGACCGGAAGCGGGATACTTCCGGTGAGTGTGCGAGTGAGTGAAAGGGGGGGGAGGAGGGTAAGTTAACACACGTCAACATGGGTAGTTTTAGGACCCTCGACTCGCTTGAACAATCTATTTATTTAGTAACTGTCAAATCTGTGCGCTCCGAACTATTCAGGATTTCGCTTGTCTGTTTGTTCTACAAGAGTGCGCACCTCTCTCCGCACGTAGGCAAGATTACATATAGTGGACGGGCGTTACTGCTTAACATTGTTACAATACATACATAGACAAGAAATATGAACATAGTTATGTAATACAAAGGAACAAAATTCTATAACATAATTACACATATGACGTAATATCTAATATTACGTTACACCTCCACCGTTTGGGAAAGCTTTTCACTTTCTGTTGAAAAGCTACGTTCTAGAAAGTATGGAGTAGTTCTTCTGCGCAGGGGACAGCTTCTTGCTGTAGTAGGCGATAGCGTGAAGAACTTCATTGTGTTCTTGCAAGAGGGCGGCACCGATACCGGTGTCGCTGGCGTCGACTTGCAGAAGAAAGGGTCGTTGGAAATCGGGTGCCCTTAGAACTGGTGCGTTAGTGAGAAGGGACTTCAGGTTTTTGAAGGCCGTCTCACAGGTAGGCGTCCACACGAAGTCGTGGTCTTTTCTCAACAGGTCAGTCAATGGTTCTGCTACATCTTGTTTCTCAGATAAGTGTCCTACTTTTTTCTTAAGATTTTGTAGTATCTGAGAGTTTTCCAAGGGAATCTCAGGAGGATTAGGCAGGTTATCAGGAGGCTCTTCCGATTCTATTGTGGTAGAGCTGCAAATTGGAATTGGATCTCTGGAATGATAAGGTTTTAAGGTATTTATGTGACAGAGACGGGAACTCTTTCTTCTGTCTGGAGTTTTGATTATGTAGTTGAGATCACTGGCTCTGGACAAGACTTCATAGGGTCCTTTGTATTTAGCCTGCAATGGATCTCCTGGTATGGGAAGATAAAGTAACACTTGATCTCCTGGAGAGAAAGTTCTAAGTTTAGAATTTTTATCATACCGACCTTTCATTTCTCGTTGAGCATTCGTCAAGTTCTCTCTTGCCAACTTCCAAGCTTCTAACAACTTCTCGGTGACCTGGGACACGTATTTCAAATAATGAACAGGTTGTTCTTCTTTCATACATAGTTCATGAAGTATCTTTAGGGGGCCACGGACTTCATGACCGAAGACTAATTCTGACGGGCTGAATCCAAGGCTTTCTTGAATTGTTGTTCGGGTGGCGAACAACAAAAAGGGGAGTCCGTCTTCCCAATTTCGAGTGTTCTCAGCACAGAAGATTCTTAACATTGTCTTGAGCGTTTGGTGAAAGCGCTCTAGAGCACCTTGTGATTGAGGATGATAGGCGGAGGAAGTTACATGATTTATACCTAGTGTTACAAGAGTTTCTCTAAACTTGTTGGAAAGAAAATTACTTCCTTGATCACTTTGAATGTTCTTAGGAAATCCTACCATAGTGAAATATTTCAACATTTCTCTGATTATGTTTTGAGCTTTAATATTTTTCAAAGGAATGGCTTCTGGAAAACGAGTGCTCATACACATGATTGTGAGAATGTACTGATTTCCTTTATTTGAAGGAGGTAAAGGTCCTACACAGTCAATAAGAACTTTTTTAAATGGCTCTTCCATTACAGGAATGGGATGGAGTGGAGCTTCTACAATTTTCTGGTTGGGCTTACCTACAAGTTGACATGTATGACATGTTTTACAATATTGGGCAACATCTTTGACAACCGTGGGCCAATGGAAATGTTGGGTTATGTTGAACAAGGTCTTTCTTACCCCTAAGTGACCTGCTAAGGGAGTATCATGAGCCAATCTTAGAACATTATTCCTGAAACCAAGAGGGAGGACTATTTGATTCCTTACTTGCCATGGCTGGTCAGCGGTTGCGGTGGATGCTCTCCATTTTCGCATTAGGACTCCGTTTTCTATATAGAAACCTCGTGACATATTTTCAACTTCTTCTGGAGATGAAACAATCTCGTACAAATTTTTAAGAGAATGATCTGACTTCTGTTCTTTGATTAATTCTGCTCTAGATAGAGAAACTGGTGAAGAAGAAGATGGGTCAGTTTGGGAGAATAGGGATTCTAGATTATAGGTCTCCTCTTCAGATTTCTTGTACTGAGATCTGGTTACAGCACAAGCGGGAAACAACTGTAAGTTATCTGAAGGTTCTACTGAGGTCTTAGGGTTATTTGTTATTAAGGGAGAAATGACTTTGCTTCCAGCGATGTCATTGGCCAACAATAAGGATATTCCTACTATGGGAAGAGAGTCTACTACTGCTACTTTAACCATTCCGGTTGTTAAATCAGACCGCAAGAAAACATTATGTAATGGACATTTTACAATTCCTCCAACTCCTTCTATCAATATATCATAACCTGTATATGACTCACCCAGATTCTGCAAGACAGAATTTAAAATCAGACTTTGCTTTGCTCCTGTGTCTCGGAGTATGGAAATAGGATATTGTTGTGAACTACTACTATGAGATATAGTTCCTGAAGATACAAATGGTTTGAAACAAGGATCATGATTTGATGAGGGGGGGGGTTCTACATTACTTGACAATACCGGCTTCTTTGGTAGTTTATCCTGAATAGAGGATTTTGAATCATCTGATTTTATATTACTTACAAGAGTTGGTGTCTTATTGGAGAATGAGGGTGTCAGTCTCTTTCTGCAATTAGAAATGTGATGGCCAACCTGTTTACAATATGAACAAGTTACAGGGGGATTAGTCTTAAACCTTTCCATTCTTTGCCAAGGTTGGTTTGGAGGATATTGATTGAAATCAGACCTGTAACTGAAATGTGAAGGGCTAGACTGATTTTCAAAGTGTTTCTTTGGGGACCAAGGATCAGAGTATTTTGTTGAATCTGGAATATATGACTTTGACTTTTGGGATTCCATTTGTCTTGACTTAGGTTTATGATTTAGTGTGAACTCATCAGCCAATACAGCAGCTTTAGTTAAAGTTTCGGGAACATGATCATCTATAAAAATCCTAAGATCTGTCTCTAAGGTATTCTTAAACTGCTCCAATAAAATCAACTGTTTAAGTCTATCTAAGGTGTCCGTTTCACTAGCCAAACACCACCTATTGAATAACCTCTCTTGTTGAGCCGCATATTCTACGTATGTTAACTGAGGTGTCTTCCTATAATTACGGAATTTCTGTCTATAGGCCTCTGGTATTAGTTCATAAGCTTTTAAAATACAAGCTTTCATATTATCATACTCGCTTTCTGCTTCTGAAAGAGAAGTATAAATTTGCTGAGCCTTACCCTTAAATTGCGTTTGAATGATTAATGGCCAATTTTCTTTAGGGATTCGTAACTGTCGTGCCAATTTTTCCCACTGAAGAAAGAAAATTTCTGGCTCTCCCTCTGAAAATTTGGGTAAAAGTTTTACATACTTGGAAATATCTATATGACCTTCCTGAACTACGGGTTGTCTATCAACAATCCTAGCTTCTACTTCTGCCTTCTTTAATTCTAACTCTGCCAATTTGACTTTAGTTTCGTTCTCTCTTTCTATTTGTTTCACTTTAGCTTCCTCTTCTCTAGCTCTAAATTCTGCCTCAATTTGCATTTGTTTCAGTTTAGCTTCCTCCTCAATTTCTACTCTCCTGACCTTTAATTCAATCTCCTTAATCTTAAGTTCGGTTAGTCGTGCCTCTATTTCTAACCTATTTGAAGGAATTTGTATAGCTGTAATCTCTTCTGGAGATAAGATCTCATCTTCGATCAGATTTTCAACGAGTTCCTGAAGTAATTTTTTCTTTCGCAAACTTGTATCAATGTCTACTCCAAAGTGCTTGCCTATTTCTATCAAAGTGTCTTTAGTTTGTTTCTTTAAGAAACTTACCTTGGGATTTTGAACGAATTCTTGAATTATATCATCCATCTCTATAAGAATGTGTTAAATACCTGATCCAATATCCTTGGCAAGGGTCGCCACTTTGTTACGGGCTGGCTGGTTAGTGAAGAGACGTTACGTATAACGTCTAAGTGCTTAAGAACCAGCTCACTTCTAGAAGCCACTGTAGGACTGAACTATCTGGTCAGGGCCTAGATAATTCGTAAGACTAGAAGTAAAGGTAACAAAGAAGATTCCAGGAAAGGAATATTAAACTAGCGATAAAACTAGTAAACGAAATTATTAATGGAAAATATTTACAGGCAATCAACACAAAAGAGAATGGGCAGTAGGGTCAATGGGACCGTTACATGATTATAAGAATATGGAAATTATCGTTCAAATAAGAAACACAAGATAAGTATACAATATGGTACTATCTAAGTACAAAGAGATCAGGAACATGCATCAGAATAAGTAATAAGTACAAATATAAGTAAAGTAATGCAATGTATATCAGACACGTAATGTAGGCAAAAAGGGTGATCACTTCACACCAATCGTCTCATGAATCTAAACCTTCTAGTTTTTATCAAGAGATCAATATGTGGGAATATGACAAGGAGTGAGCGTTTTCCACCGCTTACATACCATTGGACCGGAAGCGGGATACTTCCGGTGAGTGTGCGAGTGAGTGAAAGGGGGGGTAAGTTAACACACGTCAACATGGGTAGTTTTAGGACCCTCGACTCGCTTGAACAATCTATTTATTTAGTAACTGTCAAATCTGTGCGCTCCGAACTATTCAGGATTTCGCTTGTCTGTTTGTTCTACAAGAGTGCGCACCTCTCTCCGCACGTAGGCAAGATTACATATAGTGGACGGGCGTTACTGCTTAACATTGTTACAATACATACATAGACAAGAAATATGAACATAGTTATGTAATACAAAGGAACAAAATTCTATAACATAATTACACATATGACGTAATATCTAATATTACGTTACAATATATATATATATATATATATATATATATATATATATATATATATATATATATATATGTGTATGTATAAATATAGATTATATATATGTATATATATATAGATTATATATATATATATATATATATATATATATAATATGTACATATGTATATATGCATATGTATATATATATATATATATATTTATTTATATATACATATATATGTATATATATATATATATATATATGTATATATATACATATATATATATATATATATATATATATATGTGTGTGTGTGTGTGTGTGTGTGTGTGTATGTGTGTGTGTGTGTGTGTGTGTGTGTGTGTGTGTGTGTGTGTGTGTGTGTGTCTGTGTGTGTGTGTGTGTGTGTGTGTGTGTGTGTGTGTGTGTGTGTGTGTGTGTGTGTGTGTGTGTGTGTGTATGGTTGTGTGTACGTGTGTGTGTGTGTCTGTGTGTGTGTGTGTCTGTGTGTGTGTGTGTGTGTGTGTGTGTGTGTGTGTGTGTGTGTGTGTGTGTGTGTGTGTGTGTGTGTGTGTGTGTGTGTGTGTGTGTGTGTGTGTGTATGGTTGTGTGTATGTGTGTGTGTGTATTCATGTATTGACAAGATGCGAGTGTCTTACACAAAGGAATGAAGAAGAAAATGAGGTGAATGTACGAAGGAACATACATCATCTAGAGAGAAACGACAAATAACAAAAATTTTCTCTTGAATTAGTGGTCTGGACGACCTATTAGACATTCATAGACCACATGGGAGAGGCTCGACGGAGGATATAAGGTAATTTGGAATATCAAGAAACGACAAGAAGTGATTTAGCTGTGTTATGATACCACTTGTAAGAGAAGCACGTCAGATATTAATGGAGAGAGGTAAAACTTAATTTCGGGTATACATGGTCTTTCATGTCAGTTCCATATATAATTATTCCATGTAGATGGCGTTTTAACCGAAAAGTAGGAATGTAGTGCACTAGCTTTCTCGTATGTCCCCTCTCCCCATTATTCACGCATTTTCATGATTTAAGCAAATACACATACATGATATAAATATATGCTCACGTATACACACACATACACACACACACACTTTCGTGAAGCGTTTGACTACGTCCTAGCCTCGTGCTTCATGCCACATGGCCTAAGGTTCGAGTCCCGTGTGCAGAGCTGTTCATCTCACGTTCCTACCAAGTTGAGTGTTAGGGAAGTCCAGGCCCGCGCCCACGACGTGCAGAGGAATACTGCTCATAGGTATAGGTCTGTGCCATCTGCAGACGTCCCCTCGAGGTCGAAGTATGATTTGAACATGTTGATGACCTTCCTGTGATCTGTTGTTGCTATGTTGCTTAATTCATTAACTTTTTTCTCTTCACCACTGCATATGAACAACAATACTTCATGCTCAAACGACGCCCTTGTACATGCAGTAAAACAAGTACTTTTTATCGAGGGTTTAATGTCCTTTCCCTAATTTTCACATTATACAAGAATGTCATGCGATCTTGCAACGCTATTAAATTTCTTCAGGTCATCCTCCAACTCGACACAAGTTTTTTCTTTGTTATCTCTAACTAAACTCAGCAAAAACTTATTTTGCACATATTTCTTTCGTACCCAATATTCTGTGAAAAGTTTAAAAGGCCTAAATCGTGGCCAAAAATAACTTAAAAAGATTCAGTTGGTACGGGTGGTGGACAACATGTAAAGCAAACTTTTGTTTCAATTTCTGTCATCTACCATGTAATGTTTTTCGAACATGATATCTAGAGTTTGATGGTACCTCTCAAGAGTAGGTCTACCCTGGCTATGTGGACGGTAGATGATGGGGATGGTGAGGAAATACGTTAAACATCACCAGTGATTCTTGACTGATGAGACTGTACCTTTGTAGACAACTCACAAAAAAAGGGGGGGGGGGATTCACAATAAATAAATAAATAAATAGATAAATATAATAATAATAATTAGTCTGTAAAAAATGATGCTCAAAGATATCGCTTTCGGGTACCTTGAAAAAGTGTCCATAATGGTTAAAACATAATGGGGCCCCTTGATGGTCTATTGGAGTGATCACACTACAAGTATATCAAGATAATCAATTATACCATTACTAGTTCTCGTACTTCTTGTAGGCAATTTTGGTGTTAAAACCATGACCAGTCTGGGGACATGCCACTCCGATATCTCTGCGCAAACCTGACGTATTGGAACTGGTCTGCTATCAACTTTGTTGTTGCTCCTCGTGAGGTTGGGCTATGCAGGATTGGAGGCTCATCTGGGATGTTGTCCAGGAATTTGTCTAGCTTTCTCTTGAAAGCCTTCGTGTTGACTCCTGTTATATCCCTTGTCTCTCTTGGGAGACAGTTGAAGAGTCTGGGGCCAGCACTGGTGAAGCTCTCCGCCTGGATTGTCTTCAGTCGCTGGGAGTAGCTGTTTATGGACCTTTCGCAGGTCCTACCAAACCTGGGGTGGTGTTTCCCTTAGATACGTCCTACTTCATTTTGCGATGGATGTGCCCCCATGACTTTCCAGACGTAAATCACTATATTGCCCTCTGCGTCTTTCCAGGGAATATATTTTGAGAATTTTCAGCCTCTCTCAGTAATTCAAGTAGTCCCCGACTAACCCCCTCGGGAATACCCTCTGGATCTGTTCAAGTTCTTGTATCTTCTTGACTTTGTGTGGAGACAATAGCCGGCATACATACTCCAGCTTTGACACTACCAAGGTCTTCCACAGATTGAGCAAGGGTTTGGGCTTTCTGATCTTAATGGTCCAGAGGACCCACACATACATTTCACGAGCAGCACTAGTGGTGTGTGTTTTGTGTGTTCTCAAGCTGCAGTCATCACTCACCCACACCTCCAGCTCTTTCCATATCCATATCATCTACTGAAGAAATGGTATTATGACCATTGTCGACTCTTCAGGTCCATCACGATGCAACTAAAATCCTGGCAGCTGGCAGGTGTGCTAACAATCCAGAAAGGGAACATCATACTGATCCCTCTCTAATAACTTGTCCATTCTGCTCTTAAACACATTCAGTGTTTCTGCTTGAATAACAGTCTCCGTCAAGGCAATCCAGTCATCCACTACTCTGCTGCTAAAGACATTCCGTCTCACCTCAATGTTCCTTTGTTTTTATTTCCTCTGCACCCACTGTGTAGTCTTTTAGATTTTCGATTAGCCCAGTTCAAATTCCTTCTTTTTGAACACCTTTTGTTTTCACTTGACCACTTGTATACTGCCTCCGGATCTTTTTATATTTTCTCCGAATCCTCTTTGGTCGTAGTCTCTCGAGGATGTTCTAGCCCCTTAGTTTATATCACTTATCATGACCAGGCAGAGCAGTGGGCCAAGTACCGAGCCCTGTGGCACTCCACTAATTACCACTGAGCTTTTTGACTGGGGTCCATCCACAATTACTTTCTGCTTTCTATCTCTACTAATGTCCATATTTTTCACTTTGTGCAGCAGCAATTCGTGGTCTACCTTATCAAATGCTTTTCATTATTCCTTGGGTGATATTTTATAGGAAGGCTCTTAACTATGTTATTTTTCTTAAATGCAACATTAATGTCAAATCCACTATATTTTTGCAGCATCCCGTGGTCTACCTTATCAAATAATTTTCGTTATTCCTTGGGTAATATTTTATGAGAAGGCTCTTAACTGTGTTATTTTTCTTAAATGTAACATTAATGTCAAACGTGACTATATTGGAATTGCAAAGACATGCTCAGTATCCAAAATTTCATGAGAAAACGGGATTTTTCATTCGTCGATTCATAACGAAGAAATATGATACCAGCCAGGTCGGTGCATATATTGATAACATTAGGAAGGACTTTGAAACAATTTGTCTTCTTGTAAACATAAATTGCGTAGGAATGGCATGAAAGACGTGTTTTTAACGCAATCATTCGTGTTTATTTGATTATATTACATTGATTAGGTGTAGTGAAACCAAAATATATTCAACTTCAACGAAAACGATATTCACTGGTTTATTTGGATGTGCTGATAAGCTTTTTCTCCCTTATTAGACGATAGTGAAATTAGCAAATTGTGATGACGCCTGTCCAACCAAAAACTGTAAACTTTTTAGAATAGATATAGTCACCCCAATTCTTCTATTTTTTATAGTATTGGTAATACAGAGGATGAAGTTAGTGGGTGACTATAATTTCTAACTTTTTGTGCTGCCGTAGCTTTTCAACTAAGTGTACTCGTAACTGGTATTAGGCTTCTTGCATGGTTGCGAATTATATGTATTAATATTCCTCATAATATAGGGTAATTTTTGGAGTATATTTAATAATTTTATTCAATTAAGCATATGAATTTGAGTTCTCGTATTCCATAAGGGTTTTCTCTCTGACTTAACGAGTTCGACTTTTGTTTTTTTCATAAATTAATCGTTTTATATTCAGTCTTCAACCCAGCACTTCAATAGTCTAGAGGACATCGTTGGTAAACGATTAATTTGTTTTGTAATCTAACCATATAATCATTCACATCCGCAAGAAAATAATCGGGAAAAAGATGTTTTCCGTCCTCCCCTGACCAGAAACCTAATGATCTGACCTAACCCAACCAGTCCTAACCAAATTTAAATAGATCTAAGCTAACCTAACCTATACAGATCTAACCTAGCATAGCCTAACCACACCGAGCTAAACATAACATGGGATTTGTGGTACCTAGATGTGGTGTTTCGTCCGTAAGATTTCCAAGGAGGTGCTTTATTATTATTATTATTAATTATTATTATCATTATTATTATTATTATTATTATTATTATTATAGTTATTGTTATTGTTATTGTTATTATTATTATTATTAATTATTATTATCATTATTATTATTATTATTATTATTATTATTATAGTTATTGTTATTGTTATTGTTATTATTATTATTGTTATTATATCATATCATTATCATTATCATTATTAATTACAAGGGAAAAGGGGACAAGTGTGAATGTAGTAGTTTCAGAGGGATTAGCTTGTTAAGTGTAGTTGGGAAGGCTTATGGGAGGATCTTGATTGAGAGGATTAGGAGAGGAACAGAGGGAGTAATTGGTGAGGAACAGTGTGGATTTAGGACGGATAGAGGTTGTGTAGATCAGATCTTTGTGGTAAGACAGATATGTGAGAAAGCTATAGGAAAGGGGAGGGATGTTTTTTGGGCTTTTATGGATCTGGAAAAGGCTTACGATAGGGTAGACAGAAAGGCACTGTGGGAGATTATGCAGATATACGGGATAGGAGGAAAGCTTCTAGGAGCTGTCAGGAGTTTTTATGAGAGTAGTAGAGCTTGTGTCAGGATTAGAAATGGAGAGAGTGAGTGGTTCGAGGTAAAGGTGGGACTTCGTCAAGGATGCGTTATGTCACCCTGGCTGTTCATCTTATACATGGATGGGGTAGTGCGAGAGGTAAATGCAAGGGTAGTGGGTCAGGGATTAGAGATGGTTAAAGAAAATGGAGAAAAGTGGGAGGTGAGCCAGCTGCTGTTTGCTGACGACACTGCGCTTGTGGCAGGATCGGAGGAGGGATTGAGGAAGTTGGTGGCAGAGTTTGGGAGAGTATGTGATAGAAGAAAGCTAAAGATAAATGTGGGTAAAAGTAAGGTGATGAGATGTACAAGGGGTGAAAGTGGCAGTAGACTGGAAGTGAGCATTAAGGGAGAGCGACTGGAGGAAGTGGATAGTTTTAGATACTTGGGTGCAAATGTGGCAGGAAAAGGTGGAGTGAAGGTGGAGGTAGAATGTAGATTAAGAGAAGGGAGTAAATGCCTTGGTGGATTAAAGAGTGTAATGAGGAATAGACATTTGGGAATGGATGCTAAGAGGAGACTGTATGAAGGAGTGATTGTGCCAACAGCACTGTATGGGGCAGAAACATGGAACATAAGAGAAGAAGAGAGAAGGAGTTTGAATGTGTTTGAGATGAGGTGTCTGAGAAGTATGATGGGAGTTACTAGGCTAGATAGAGTGAGAAATGAGGAGGTGAGGAGGTGAGGAGGAGAACAGGGGTGGAAAAGGAGCTGGGAGATAGGGTTGATGAAAGAATATTAGGATGGTTTGGACACATGGAAAGAATGAGTGAAGAAAGACTAGTAAAAGAGGTATGGAAGGCAGATGTGGAGGGAGTGAACATGAGGGGACGTCCTAGGATGAGGTGGATGGATGGGGTGAAGGGGGCTTTGGGGAAGAGGGGAATATCTGTTGAGGAAGGACGGGAGAGGACAGAAGACAGGGGTGAATGGAGAATGGTTGTATATGGATGATGTTGTGATTGCATGAGGTGGAATGGGTGGGGGGATGGGGGGTGAGGTAGTATGTGTGAGCAAAATTTGACGCAGCCCGAAGGTATTTCTCCCCGTCCTCTCCTTTTATGCAATGGGGGGACGGAGAGGGGGGATCGCCGATTTAATGAAGCGGCCTTGCTGTGGATGTGCTGTGTCTTGCGACACTGCTTCTGACCCAGGGCAGTGGACAAGGTGCAGAGATGACCCGTCATCCTGGAGGTGCTCAGATAAGAGGGAGGGTGGAGGGGTGTGGAGTGTATTCAGGGATGGAATGGGTGGAAATGATTTTATGCCTTTCCCTTTTTGGCTACCTCCCTTGTAAGGGGGAAAAAGCCTTTGTATATGTATATTATGTATGTATTATTATTATTATTATTATTATCATCATTATCATTATTATCATCGTTATCATTATCATCATCATCATCATCATCATCATCATCATCATCATCATCATCATCATCATCATCATCATCATCATCATCATCATCATCATCATCATCATCATCATCATCATCATTATCATTATTATTATTATTATTATTATTATTATTATTATTATTATTATTATTATTATTATTATTATTATTATCATTATTATTATTATTACTATTATTATTATCATCATCATCATCATCATCTAGCAGGATCGACCCCCTCCCCCCCCTAAACCTTCCAGTATTATGAATATTACTTAAATACCCCCAGGACCCTCAATTGGGTGCATGTTACCTGGCCGGGTCCCACCAATGGAGTGAGTGTTATTAGCGTGGAGGAAAATATAAATCATACCTTACCTTCTCAATGCACAATGTCTAGTTCCAGCTTCCTCTGAGTAGTCCTACCTCACAGATTGGATGATCATATGTATATATGCAGAAAAGCCACAAGGAAAATAACAGGAAATAGACCCATCATTTCCTCTAATTAGACATTTTCAAGGTACAGAGTTACAAACAAGAGGTTAGAGTATATATACAGTGGAAGGTGGAAAACATTATTATCCAATTTATACAATCTTTGACTTAAATTTGGATGGTTAACAAATGTATTCCTCATCAGGCTGGACTCTATAATATTTCCGATCTGATCAAGAATACATTTGTTAACAATTTATATATAAGTCAAGGATTGTATAAGTTGGGTAATTTTATTATTAAGAAGTTGTTGCCTAAACTCGCAATGACCGAGAACTGTAGGTTACAGGGAGATACCTTCCACTGTACCTAATACCTAATCTCTTGTTTGTAACTATGTATCATGAAAATGTCTAAATAGACGAAATCGCTCGGTCTATTTCCTATCATTTCCTTTGTGGTTTTTCTCTATACCTAGAATCACGCGTCCAAGTGATTTTTTTCCGCAAAATATGTATATGTATATATGTATACCATAACATATCATAATATAAGTGTACATGTATACATGTTTATCATAATATAATCATAATATCAATAAGATAGGACCACTCAGAGGAAACTGGAACCAGCCATTGTGCATTGAGAAGGTAAGGTGTGATTTATATTATGATATACATATATACATGTATATCATAATATAAGCGTACATGTATACATGTATATCATAATATAAGTGTACAATTGTACATGTATACGTGTATATCATAATATAAATGTACATGTATACATGTATATCATAATATCAGCGCACATGTATACATGTTTAGTGAGAGTGGAGGGAAGTAAGAAGTGAGCCAGTTGTTGTTTGTTGATGACACTACGCTTCTAGATGAGAGACAGTGACGGAGTTCGGGAAACTATGTAATAGGAAGCTGAAAGTGAATATAGGAAAAAGTAAGGTGACGAGGCGTATGCGGAGTGAGGGTGGCTGCGAGTTGGAGGTAAGTCTTTAAGGAGAGAGTTTAGAGGAGATAGATATTTCTAAGTGCTTAGAGTCACATGTAGCAGGGAACGGAGGAGTGACGGTGGAGGTAATCTGTAGAGTGAGGGAATCATGTATGACGTTTGCTACATCTGGATTTCATTTTACCTAGCAATCTTCAAATTTGCATACGAACTTAGCCTACTACAAGATCCCTTTTCTGTATATATCAAGTTCTACTCAAGATGACCAATACCAGACTACAGAGTATAGGGAGAAAACTAACATTGATAAATGCCTGAATGCAACTAGTGAGTGTCCCTGAAGCTTCAAATTGAGCATCATTCTTGCATACATTCGACGTTCCTTCCGGAATTGCTGTTCCTGGATTTTGCTCCACGAAATTATATCGTAAATAAGACAGATACTATTCAGCAATGGTTATTCGTACTCAGGTATAGTCAGAGACGAAATTGTTTACACCTGAGCATAACAAGAAGAATTTCAGAAACTTAACATATACAAAATATATTACAAAAATGACATGGCATCTGTACACAAAACAGATGAACGGGTTCTCAAAAAAAAAATAATAATAATAATAATAATTGCATTAACCCACAAGAGAAATTAGATATCACTATATATTAAAAAAAAAGTCTTCAACGTCATAATGGAAAAGTAATCTGACCAAAGACCACAATCCCCTCAATTAATCAATGTGGTATATCAATATTCTTGCCCAGAGAAATGTTGCAAATTTCTAAATAACATAGTTGTGGGGTAGCTAAATAAAAGTATAATGATAATGTAAATGAATGTATTAAATCACAATTTGTTAAAACACTACAATAAACAAATGCATGCGTACAGTACGGAGGCTGAGTTACAACTGAGACGCTACGCCTTACCTTGGCCCGGAACATACAGGGGCTCGGTTCTCCCTAGAGACTGTACAAAGATTGTAAATAAATAATGCGATCAATAATGGAATTAATGTCCAACAAAACCTATCATGATTAATTATATAATGGGGAAGATATACAACTCCTAATTGAACAATACGTAAGTGTAATACACAACAATAATTGTAAGGTGCTACAACGTACCACACTATTACAAGGTGTCCTATATTGGTATTACGACCAGTACGGTTAGGAGACTCAATATGCATACCCGGGAGGTCAGTATACTTTAGCACACATGGAGACGCACAACAAAACCCCACAAGACAAAAATTGATGGTGGGAAGAGTAGAGGTCCTATGCCAGGGGGCGCCTGCCTGCGGTCGAGGCCATCACATTTACCCATCGCATTTAGATTGTTAGGAAAGGTATCAGTCACTGCTGGGAATCGGATTGAAGTGTGGGATTCAAACCCACTACTAAGGGAATGCAAAACCAGCACGCTTCCCATCGTGCCATCACCGCATGCAAGAATTAGTGTGGGGGGGGGGAACTTCAATATTGTAACAATCACAGGAAACTTCACATCTTTAAGAAATTTTATATCCACAGCCCACTCCACTCATTAACATACGGGCCGACATACTAGCTAGTTTCTCGCTACATGGAATCCCATATGAAGAGCACCCCACGGAGCTCCAACTACGCAAACCTAGGAAACAATTTATCCATCTTACTGAGTATTTTGTTACTTAATTGTTAATTGAACTGTCAATTTCCAGGTCCCCTCTAGAACCGCTGACACAGCACTCTGCAGGGACTCAACTTATACCTTATTTTCAACATTTGTAGTTCTTTCTGATACTTCTTTCGTTTAGGTCGTATCATTCAGTGACAAGATGAGTCTTCAGCTTCTTTTTAAACATCCCTTTACTTTCACAACATTTTATGTCAAATGTCCTGTCCTAACCTCCGGGTAATATGTTTCAACGGCTTAGTATTTATGCTAAGCAACAACCGAAAACTTGTTTTTGCATCGATTAATATTATTTTAACCGCGGTATACCATGGATTTCGGCAGCCTTGTGTTTCATTACCCCATTCTTTCAGGATTATACGAGGTATTTCCGAAAAGTATATATATATATATATATATATATATATAAATATATATATATATATATATATATATATATATATATATACTTATATATACATATACATATATATACATATATATATATATACATATATATACATACATACATATATATGTATATATATACATATACATATATACATATATATATACATATGTATATATATATATATATATACATATATGTATATACATATATATGTATATATATATATATATATATATATATACATGAGAGTAATTCGCTAATAGCAGCGACATCAAACCGATAATTTTTTGTGACAGTTGCATGCAGGATTCGAACCCGCTGTACTCGGCCATCCGTAAATCACCTTCCCAGTGCCCTAACCACTAGACCACAGAGGCTATAAAATCCTTGAAACCTGGAACCGAACTGATTCCCGAGGGAAGCAAGATCACTTATTACGGCGATCCGAAATTCCTGTCACAAAAAAATTATCGGTTTGATGTCGCTGCTACTAGCGAATTACTCAGCGACATCAAACCGATAATTTTTTTTTTTTTTTTTTTTTTGTGACAGGAATTTAGGATCGCCGTAATAAGTGATCTTCCTTCCCTCGGGAATCAGTTCGGTTCCAGGTTTCAAGGATTTTATAGCCTCTGTGGTCTAGTGGTTAGGGCACTGGGAAGGTGATTTACGGATGGCCGAGTACAGCGGGTTCGAATCCTGCATGCAACTGTCACAAAAAATTATCGGTTTGATGTCGCTGCTATTAGCGAATTACTCTCATAGTTACAATGGCGATAAGCGTGAAAGGGGTTCGACCCGGTCCTGACCCCATACCACTGGTGGGCTGGTCCTTGAGTAAAACAGGAATTTCGGATCGCCGTAATAAGTGATCTTCCTTCCCTCGGGAATCAGTTCGGTTCCAGGTTTCAAGGATTTTATAGCCTCTGTGGTCTAGTGGTTAGGGCACTGGGAAGGTGATTTACGGATGGCCGAGTACAGCGGGTTCGAATCCTGCATGCAACTGTCACAAAAAATTATATATATACATATATATATAGACATATATATATACATATATATATATATATATATATATTTGTGTGTGTGTGTGTGTGTGTGTGTGTGTGTGTGTGTGTGTGTGTGTGTGTGTGTGTGTCTATGTGTGTGTGTGTGTACATATTACAAAAATTACAAAGGCGGAGTATGCCGACAGGAGACCTTTTGGTCCATAACTAGGTCGGATGTGGAAAAAGTTATAATAATGATAAATAAATAAAAGAAAAATAAATGAAAATTATAATAATATAAATAATAATAAATAAAATAAATAAATGCATAGGTATAGTTAGATAATAAACAAACAGGTAAATAGTAAATAATAATAAATTGACAGATAAATAATGATAAATGAAAATCAAGCAAATAATAATAAACAAATAATATAAAATAAATGGCAGTCATTACAGCATCTTTCTTAGGTGTTTACTAAACAAATATTAAAACTTCGAACTGCCTCTGCAGGAAGTTTATTCCTACACGGTTGGCTAAGTTATTTCTACCCACTTCTGAAATAAATCTATTTCCTGACAGTTTGAGGCCATTATTTCTTGTCGGATTCTCAATCAGTGTGAAAATGTTGTAACTTTTGATGTTGTCAATTCCCTTTAGAGCAGTGGTTTCCAAATTGTTTCAGCTTGTTACCCAATTTATCATGCCACGTTAAACATGTTACCCCTATCACAAAATGCTGTCAACATTGATATATATGGCTAAATCACTAGAGACATTTTCATTTATCTATTGCATTTGAACATTGTGCATATCTAACGACTATCGCCAAAATGTTGAGAACATTAGTGGGAAGGATGGAGTTGCATGTTTGAAGGTAGTTCAGGAATTCTTGGCTTCGCGGTTGAAAGTGCCAGCCTGACAGCGTTTGCACATTTAGATACGTATTTCTTCTTTTATAATACTGTACATTATCTTTTTATGTTTACTACTGTTCGGTTTAACTTTACTACTTAATTATAATAGGTTTACTTTACAACTTTACATTATAATACCAAGTTAACAATAACCCTAATGTCAGGTACCGCAAAGTTTTCTTGTTTTTCAGAATTCTTAATTTTTTTTCTGTTATCCC
>NC_134814.1:23638629-23641129 GCF_046742065.1 Oratosquilla oratoria
AATTTCCATTGCTTGTATTAAGGTGTACTTTAGTTTCTAAGGCTTTTTTTAACGCAGTTAGAAAATACAGTTAAATGTGCCTCGTTGCAATTTTACATAAACACATTTGTTTACGTTTCTGATCCTTAAGCTCTGGAAAAAGTTTCCTCCATTAGAACAAACACCCAAGGTAATAAAATTCAGCGAAAGTTTAAAAAACATATTTTCTTCTTTCTTTTTTTAAATGTGCTAGATATTTTTGTCTAGTACATATTACGGCCTGCTAGTCTCACACTCGCTTAGTTATGGACAGCTATTCACCGCCTCCTGTCGTAAGCTCCCCACCACTACAAAGGATTACAAAGGATTACAACGGCGGAGCATGGCGACAGGAGACCTTTTGGTCCATATCTCGGTCGGATGCGAAAAAAAATCATAATAATGATAAATAGATAAATGAATGAATAAAAACTATAATAATGTAGATAATAGAATACATAAATGAATGCATAGATATAGTTAAATGATAAACAAACAGGTAAATAGTAGATGATAATGAATTGACATATAACTAATGATAAATGAGAATCAAGCAAATAATAATATACAAACGGGCAAATGATAAAAAGAAATAAACAAATAATATAAAATAAATGATAATCATTACAGCATCTTTCTTAGGTGTTTATTTAAATTATTCTTAAAGCTTCGAACTGAACTACATTGCACTGCCTGTGCAGGAAGTTTATTCCATTCATTAACTACACGGTTGGCGAGGTTGTTTCTATCCACTTCCAAATCAAATCTATTTCCTGACAGTTTGAGACCATTGTTTCTTGTCTGATTCTCATTCAATGTGAAAATTTTGTCACTTTTGATGTCAATTCCCTTTAGAATCTTAAAAACCTGTATCAAGTTACCTCTGAGTCTACGCTTTTTTAGGGAAAACAGATTCATATGTTTTAGTCGATTTTCGTATGATTTATTTTTGATATTTGGAATCAGTTTTGTGGCTCGCCGTTGTACTTTTTCCAATCTGTCAATGTCTTTAATGAGATTCGGTGACCATATGGAAACAGCATATTCCAAATGTGGACGAACTAACGATTTATATAGCTTGTTAATGAGTGATGGACTTTTGAAGTCAAAAGATCGCGCAATCAGTCCTAGGATATTATTTGCTTTCTCAGAGGCTGTCGTACCACAAAAATCTGATCTACACAACGCCTACTTGTCTTAAACCCACACTGTTCCTCACCAATTACTCCCCTGTTCCTCTCCTAATCCTCTCAATCAAGACCCTCCCATAAGCCTTCCCAACTACACTCAACAAGCTGATCCCTCTGTAACTACTACACTCACACTTGTCCCCCTTTCCCTTGTAAAGCGGAACTATACAGGCACTCCTCCAGTCCTTCAGCACTCTACCCTCTCTTAAACAAACAGGTCTTTAAGATTTTAAAGGGAATTGACAACATCAAAAGTGACAAAATTTTTACATTGAATGAGAATCAGACAAGAAACAATGGTCTCAAACTGTCCGGAAATAGATTCAATTTGGAAGGAGGTAGAAACAACTTTGCCAACCGTGTAGTTAATGAACGGAATAAACTTCCTGCACAGGTAGTGCAATGTAGTTCAGTTCGAAGCTTTAAGAATAATTTAGATTAGCACCTAAGCAAGATGCTCTCATTATAATTTATTTCATATTATTTGTTGTTGTTTTGTTATCATTTGTCTGTCTGATTCGCATTTATTATTAGTTATATGTCAATTTATTATTATTTACTATATACTTGTTTGTTTATTATTTAACTATACCTATGCATTTATTTATGTATTTTATTTGTTTTTTACATTATTATAGTTTTTATTTATTATTTTATTATTATGATTTTTTTTCGCATCCGACCTAGATATGGACCAAAAGGTCTCCTGTCGGCATGCTCCGCCTTTGTAATCCTTTGTAATACACTGCTTGGATGATTTGAGATCGTTACTGATAATTACGCCGAGATCCTTTTCACTATCCACTTTTGTTAACGAATTTCCAAATAGCTTGTAATTGTACTTACTGTTATTTTTACCTATGTGCATTACCTTGCATTCACTTGTGTTAAATTTCATTAGCCACTTTTCAGACCATTGCTGTAATTTATCTAAATCTTCTTGAATATCTAATTGGTTTAAGTGATCATTTGCCATTCCGCACAGTTTTGTGTCATCAGCAAATTTGGAAACAGTAGATTTTAGTCCATGGTCTATATCTCGTTTGCCACCCACATCTAAAAACTAAGAGGGAAAGTAAGCTCCCGTAACTCCCTGCTCAAAAAACTAGCGGGAACAAAGTGGGGCGCAAATGCACACACACTCAGAACATCTGCCTTAGCACTGTGCTATGCACCAGCAGAATACTGCTCTCCAGTGTGGAGTAGATCAGCCAACGCAAAGAAAATAGATCCAGTACTGAACGAAACCTGCAGAATCATCACAGGAACACTTCGCCCCACGCCCACCAACA
>NC_134814.1:23646129-23656129 GCF_046742065.1 Oratosquilla oratoria
CAAGAAGTTTATGGAATGTTAAAGGAGGCCTATGGGGATGAACAGATGAGGCAAGCAAGTTTCTATCAGTAGTTTAACAGATTTTCTGAAAGAAATGAACTGGTTGAGGATGAACCCAGATCTGGAGCACCGAAAAGTGCACGCAAGGAGGAAAACATTGAGGAAGTGCAAAGGTTAGTGATGCAAGACCGTCGAATATATGTGAGGATGATATCTGAAGCTGTTGGTATTGGCACAGTAGAGACAGTTCTGACCGAAGATCTGAAGCTCCACAAAGTCTGTGCCAAGTTCGTGCCAAAGATCCTCTCCGACGACCAGAGACAGTTTCGTGTGGAATGTTGCACTGACATTCTCGAAATGATAGAGGCTGATTCAGGTTTCCTGAATAAGGTAGTGACTTGCGACGAGAGTTGGGTATCTACGACCCTGAGAGCTAACGTCAGAGTGCTCAGTAGAAGCACGCGACTTCACCCAGACCTAAAAAGGCAAAGATGTGCAGGTCGCAAGAGAAGGCCACGGTCATTCCTTTCTTTGACTCCCAGGGGCTCATTCACGTCGAATGGGTTCCTCATGGTCAAACCGTCAATAAGGAATATTACCTTACTGTTCTGAAAAGGTTCAGGGAGAAGATGAGGAAGAAGAGGCCTCAGCAGTGGAGGAGTGGTCAGTGGTGGTTCCACCAGGACAATGCTCCATGCCACAAGTCAACGCTGGTGACCACCTGGATGGCCGACAGGGGAATGAAAGTGGAACAACACCCACCCTACAGCCCTGACCTAGCCCCTTGCGACTTCTTCCTGTTCCCACGCATGAAAGACAACCTCAGGGGAACCAGATTTCAGTCAACAGAGGAGCTGAAAGAGGCATCGGAAAGTTACCTGAAGGGACTACTGAAAAGGTACTTTGAGGAGGTCTTCCAGGATTGGGAAAGATGCATGCAGAAGTGTGTAGATGCGAGAGGCAATTATTTTGAAGGAGACAAAGTTTTGCAAGCTTATGAAAATAAATAGTGTCTCTCCTGACATTTTCTCATTACTTATTGAGCAAGGGAGTAATACTTGACCCATTTGGGTGGCGGAGAGAGAGAGAGAGAGAGAGAGAGAGAGAGAGAGAGAGAGAGAGAGAGAGAGAGAGAGAGAGAGAGAGAGAGAGAGAGAGAGAGAGAGTGGTACATGAAAGAGAGGACCAGCAACCATTACCTGAACACCAGCCAGTAGAAGCTGCCCACTCGGAGTTTCTTAAAAACTATGTACTTTAATGCTCGTAGTATTAGGAACAAATTTCAAGAAATACAGGCGTATGTCAAAAGCGAAAATCTCGATATGATAGGAATAACTGAGACATGGTTAAATGGTACAGAGTTCGAAGCTGAATTTAATATTGCGGGATTTAAACACTTTCATCAGGATAGAAACCACAAGAAAGGTGGGGGTGTTCTATTGTACGTTAAAAACAATGTTCATGCTTGTGTTTTAGAGAAAGTGAAACAGGATGCATATGACAGTTTGTGGGTTGAGTTAACCCAAACAAATGGACAAAAAATGAATATAGGTGTAATATATAGGCCAAAGACATTATCATTAGCAGACGACAAACTGTTATTTCAAGAACTGTCTAGTTTCTGCAACCGGGATTTATTGATAATGGGTGATTTCAATTTTACTGACATTGATTGGATGACCCTTGAACATGGCCATATAGGTAGTCGCTTGATTGATTTTCTTGGTGACAATTACTTAATTCAGCATGTAAAAGAGCCCACAAGATATGGAAACTTACTCGATTTATTGATCACTAGCCGCGAAAGCATGGCAACTGATGTAGAAGTCGGTGAATCTGTTGCAAATAGCGATCACAACTTAGTCAGATTCAAACTCCTAAACAATTTTAGAATAGATACTTGTGCTTCTAAAATACCCGATTTCAGTAAAGCTCAGTTCATGGAACTACGTCAGGAGCTTCAGCTTACAGATTGGGAGGAAAAATTAAACGAAAAGCCTGTAGATCAGATGTGGGAAATATTTCAAAATACGCTCACTAAGATGATTCAAACTTACATTCCTTTTAAGGACAGACGTCCCCCAAATCAGGCTCGCCCAAAGTGGCTCGACAAAGAAACTGAAAAAAGTATTGCTAAAAAGAGACAGGCGTATAAGAAATATAAGTGCTCGGGTGCATCTAATGACTATGAAAGTTATGTATCAATACAGAGAGATTTAAAAAAGACAATAAGAAAAAGAAAACGACAATACGAAATGAACATCGCTGAGAAATCCAAAGAGAATCCCAAAGAATTCTATAGTTACATTAGAGATAAAAAGGTTGTTAGGAATCACATTGGTCCACTATTATCTGCTGACGGTCAACTTGAATATTCAAATGAAGGAATGTGTAATCTCTTAAACAATTATTTTAGCTCGGTATTCGTAAACGAAACACCTCAAAGTGAATTCCAAACTGAAACCTGTGAAAAGTCTGGGGTAAACTTACTCACTACGGTAAATATAACAAAAGAAACAATTAAAAGGTGTATAGACAAACTCAAAGTTAATAAAACACCAGGGCCTGACGGTTGGCATCCAAGAATCTTAAAGGAAATGAAAAATGAGATTGTTGTTCCATTAGAAATTATTTTCAAGAAATCCATCATATCCGGAGATGTCCCAAGAGAATGGAAGCTAGCTAACGTTACTCCCATATTCAAAAAAGGTGACAAAAAGAAACCAAATAACTATAGGCCTATTAGTTTGACTTCGATCGTAGGAAAAATAATGGAAACTATCATCAGAGATGCTATCGAATATCATTTAGAAAGTAACCGTTTGATAAATGATAGCCAACATGGTTTCAGACGGAAACGTTCTTGCGTGACTAACTTACTCGAATTCTACAACACAGTTGTCTCGAATTATGACAAAAGAAACAATATAGATTTAATATATCTAGACTTTGCAAAAGCTTTTGATACCGTCCCACACGAAAGACTACTTACTAAATTAGCTTTGCATGGAATAAGTGGTAGCCTATTAGGTTGGACTAGTAATTGGTTGAAAGGTCGAAAACAGAGAGTTGTTTTAAATGGAAAAACTTCTGGATGGAAAAGTGTTGCAAGTGGAGTTCCTCAGGGTTCCGTTCTTGGGCCACTTCTATTCATAGTATATATAAATGATATAGACCATGGACTAAAATCTACTGTTTCCAAATTTGCTGATGATACAAAACTGTGCGGAGTGGCAAATGATCACTCAAACCAATTAGATATTCAAGAAGATTTAGATCAATTACAGCAATGGTCTGAAAAGTGGCTAATGAAATTTAACACAAGTAAATGCAAGGTAATGCACATAGGTAAAAATAACAGCAAGTACGATTACAAGTTATTTGGAAATTCGTTAACAAAAGTGGATAGTGAAAAAGATCTCGGCGTAATTATCAGTAACGACCTCAAATCATCCAAGCAGTGTATTTCAGCCTCTGAGAAAGCAAATAAGATTCTGGGATTGATTGCGCGATCTTTTGATTTCAAAAGTCCATCACTCATTAACAAGCTATATAAATCGTTAGTTCGTCCACATTTGGAATATGCTGTTTCCGTATGGTCACCGAATCTCATTAAAGACATTGACAGACTGGAAAAAGTACAACGGCGAGCCACAAAACTGATTCCAAATATCAAAAATAAATCATACGAAAATCGACTTAAGCACATGAATCTGTTTTCCCTAAAAAAGCGTAGACTCAGAGGTGACTTGATACAGGTCTTTAAGATTTTAAAGGGAATTGACAACATCAAAAGTGACAAAATTTTCACATTGAATGAGAATCAGACAAGAAACAATGGTCTCAAACTGTCCGGAAATAGATTCAATTTGGAAGTAGGTAGAAACAACTTTGCCAACCGTGTAGTTAATGAATGGAATAAACTTCCTGCACAGGTAGTGCAATGTAGTTCAGTTCGAAGCTTTAAGAATCATTTAGATAAATACCTAAGTAAGATGCTGTAATTATTATAATTTATGTTATATTATTTGTTTTTGTTTTGTTATAATTTGTCTGTCTGATTTTCATTTATTATTAGTTATACTGTATGTCAATTTATTATCATTTACTATTTACCTGTTTGTTTGTTATTCAACTATACCAATGCATTTATTTATGTATTTTAATTGTTATTTACATTGTTATAGTTGTAATTTATTATTAATATGATTTTTTTTTTTTCTTTTTTTTTTTTTTTTTTGCATCCGACCTAGATATGGATCAAAAGGTCTCCTGTCGGCATGCTTTGCCTTTGTAATCCTTTGTAATCATGTACAAGTGCTCAAAGCCAGCAAGCTCTACACTCATCCATGTCTGATACTAGTCGCCTATCACCTGTTAGGACAACGTTCGGGTCACAGGATTGAAATGGACCCCTCGATAGCTTTCAGTGTTCCCCGTTTGAAGATATCCTACACTTCTTCAGGGTCTTCCTGAGTACACGTAATATCCCTAAGCTCCCCCAGATGAAATCCTGGTGGATCATATCTCGATCTCAGAGTTTTTCTGAGAGTGACAGACAGCCTGAGTGTTGTGACCACAAATCTATGATCGATGCCATAGAACCTAGCGTTCCTGCAAATCCTGCAGCTGTGTAAGAACCTCCGGCGTGTGCTAACAAGATGATCGATCGCCTTCGCTACGCCTTTGGCATTGCTTTATCAAGTCCACCGGTGTAGCTCTCGTTTCTAGAATCACCAATCCTCCATCGACCTGTACTTTGCAAATTCAGGAGAAAACTGATAGTGTTCTTGATTTCAGAGACCAGCACATATTTCATAACCACCTCTACTGGTGCATACAACCATATTAGAGTCGGCCAGAACAACAAATGTATCCAGTCGAGGACACTAGTCTCCTATGAAATCAAATTTGGCATGGAACGTTTTCTCTTGAAGGTCACACGCCTCGATTCGGGCATATGATGCAGTAGGACAGTGCTTCAACCTCGCCCCATTATAGTTGTAAAATGGAGTATCCTTAAAACTGAGTGCTGTAGTCGACAAGAAATCCCTACAACCACCCTTCTGAGGTGGGCCCTATTTGGTATACCCCAAACTGAAATAGGTGTAACCTTCGCTACTGATCTCACCACTGCCCGGTCTCTTCACCTCAGAGCAAACCATTATATCCATTTTGAACCCTCTAAGCTCAACTGATGTAAAGTGTGATTGATCGTCCTTGAAGAGAGGAAAGAATGTTCCAGTTGCCTACACGAAGAGCCCGCCAGTGGGTTGTCCTAAGGCTGGCCTAACGTGCTCATGAATTTGAATGGACCAGGTTGCAAGCTCATCTACATGAAATATAAATAAATGGTAGAGGTGACGTGGTGGCGGCTTTGTCTGCGGTTAAATGCCCTTTGCTGTAATCCCTTTACTTTTACATTATGTTAGAGAGTTTATTTGTCCACTATTGTAAGTATAACCTGTCCTGTACATTGAATGTGCTAGGACCGTGGAAAGTTGTCATGTGTGCAGGATTGCTGTTATTGATTTCGTCTCAGTCTCAACACTCCAACACTCTGGAAAATCGATGCATCGGTAGCCAGTAGGGAGGAAGGCAACATGAGGGGTTGGGGTGTGGAGGTGGGGTTGGGAGAAGGGGGGGATTGGGGTTGGGTGGGGGGTGGATGTGTGATGTATGAACGATACGTCTCATTATCTTCTTCTTGCTCGGGCCGTACCTCTTGTTTCTCTCACACTGAGGATTATCGATATGTTCTTCTTTAACTTCTTCATCCCAGTGACGTAGTCCATGGACTCTGGGCTCGAACTGGGGAGTATTTTATGCACCTGAGGGGGTGGTTGTGGGAGTGGGTGGGGAAGTCTCCGACCAGATTTGGGTCATAATCGATCGGGGCGCTCTTTAGTCCACCCACTCATAACTGCTTCAAATTGTCTGCCTTTTATCGAAAAGAAATCTAAAGAGTGCGTTACTAGGTTGAGCGAATTGATTAACATACATATATCCATTCTTCCTCTATCTCTTCATCCCTGCATGATCAATGATATTGACTACATCGGTTTTATTCAATCAATATTTCAGCGACTAAGGTGACATCCCTACACTGGTGGCGTGATCGGAAGCTTGCTGGTTTCACATTCGCTTAGTTGTGGGTTCGAATCCCGCACTCCTCTCCGATTCCCAGCAGTGACTGTTACCTGCCCCAGTAGCCCCCGAAGCTCATAATAGGGCAAAGGTGACGGCTTCGGCCGTAGCTACTCAGCGTCTCCAGGCGTAGTTTTTTTTTTTTTTTTTTTTTTTTTTTACCAGAGTCCCAAAATGTTCTTTTGTGTTTGGACCCTAATGTCAACTAAAAAAAAAAAAAAAAAAAAAAAAAAATCTATTTCTATCTCTATTGCATTCCCCTTTCTCAACTGTGTCTTCTTTCCTCCTGTTTCTCTACTCTTTCGGTTGAAAGATATAACTGTCTCTGACAAAACATCAACTACCTTTCCTGTCCACTCTAAACGACTTCAAGTAAATCTTTCCTCGAACGTTGTCGAAACCTAATTCTTTTGTCTATCCCGCTTTATCCTACAATCTCTTCCTGCTTTGAAGATTTCATGTTAATGTTATTTACAATTAAATAATCCTTTGTATGTTATTTCTCAAAAATCTTTGTTCAAACTCAAACCCATGCATTGCCCCGTTCATTGTACTTGCTTCCTTAAACGCAAATTTCCGTCCCGTTTTCGTTTTATACTAGTTTGTTTTGTTCCATTTCATTTCATTTCGTTCAAGTTTATTTCATCGTCTTCTTTTCTTTCCTATTTTCTTGTGTTTACATCGTTTTTCATCTTATGTGATCTTATCAGCTTTATTTTATTTTACTTTATTTATATTATTTTTATCTTATCTTATTTTGTTCTTATCTATTTTTACTTTGTTCTATTTAATTTGATTACATTCTATTCATGTTTAACGAACAAATCTTGTATTATTATTTCTTGGTACCTTCTTGTCGGGTTGTCCTACTGTGCATTGATCTACGGTTGGAAATGAGAACAATTGATTTGGTACTCATTGTCTGAGTTCTTTTCCCTGGAGCGGGCGGACATAGAAATGGGTACCGAGTACTGTTACTTCATATGAACAATTACGAGCAATTTTGACAACGTCAATATATATATATTTTTTCGAGTGATATATTTTCCTGTGTAGTGTTTAGCTCAAGGTGAGGTAAATTCCTTTAATAGATAAAAAAAATAGATAAAGAATTTAAATTTTGTATCATGACAAATTCTGGGTGGGTCAAATTTTTACTCGTGAATTAACGTATATACCAGATGCTGCAAAGCCACAAACGTTCACAAACTATTCATCCCGTTTTCTATTACTGATTCTTTCTGCTTAACCAATACAGCTACTGTCTGTAATGGTCTAGAATATCATCTATTACGTACAACCACCAACAAAAGCGGCATCGCCTCGCCAGAGCTGCCATCGTTGATATTAAATGTTATCAGTGAAAGTATTACTCTCATCGCCTTATAGATGTTGATAAACGATCCTCATCAAGCCTTACATAATTTTAGATCACCACATTGCTACTTTTCAAGATAAAAATAGAACGATCTGTCTGGCAAGGAGACATCACTTTAGTTGATGGCCATGCTTTATTTCACGAGTGATACGTTATTACGTTGACCATACTTTTGATTTTTGAGAAGTAATTCTGTAGATACCTTTCCCTCAGTTCTTTCGCTGTGATTCATGACGCACAGTTATCCTGAATACCCTCAATGTGCTCCAATTGAAGGAATGAAGTATCTATTGCGCAAATTAATTCGATAAAAATAATCATGAATTGATGGGTAGGATCAAGAAACGCTCTGACAATTTTTGCCGTGAGGGAATGAGGAGGGTCGCCATGTAAATGAAGCTGTGGGGGTAATCATGTCTCGGCTCTCAGACGCTGTTGAGGTCCTGTGTCTTGCTGCTTTGTCTTTGACCCAAGTAAGTGTGACAAAGAACAAAAATGAACCTTTACCCAGCCTCTTATAAGAGTTACCTTACACTTTTAAAATAACTCAGACAGACCGCAAGAGATAGCGAGAGTGAACATTGTGTAATCTCATAGCGCCTAAACCAATAAAGATACATTTATATGATTTAATCAGAATAATGCAACGCTTTACTCTATCCGTTCCTGATCTGAATTACGATAGTCTATTGTTTAGAAAAGGTCATGCGTGCGACCGTCCCTGGATTTCCTCTTTTGATATATTTTCCATCTGTATAATACTGCATCCAGTTACGTTAGTATACGGTACAACAGTTTATGCAGAGCACATAGGATACGCGTACACCACTGTGAATCAATATTCATATGCTGTGAGCTAAAATTCCTGTTATGTATTCCCAACATTTTCCGTATCGTTCATGTATATATTTTGTTGATTCTTTCTGCCTATGTGCTTATACCCTCTGATTCCACCGTTTTGTGGATTAGCCTACTTGTAGTATACAGGAAAGAATATACATTCGTAAGGGATCATATAAAGAATCATCACCCCAGACTTCGACAGGGTAACAATTCTTCATGTGGGTTATATATCCTAGGGTGACAATTCTTCATGTGGGGCGCCATCCTGGGTTTACGATTCTTCGGTTGTATAAGTTGATGACAATAAGCATGACCCTCATTCAACCTAACCTAACCTAATCTTTATTCCACTGTTAGTATTCGGCGTACTGGGGTGACAATTATTCAGGTGGGATCTCATGGGGTGACGATTCTTCATGTGGGCGATCTGGGGTGACAATTGCCCATGTGTCCCCTCATAAGATTCCTCTTTTGTAGTCATTCTTTCATGATTTTAACTTGGGTTTTATAATCCAATGATTCAACTTTCTCTTGGATCATGTGTTGGGTTTGTGATAGGCAGTTATCACCCTCCCGGATGAGATATCAGAGTTTATTCATTGTTGTATGGATAATGCTGTGACCTGACATACACATACACCACCTCTTTGTCCAAGACAGTGGATGTGACTTACAGACTTGATGTTTCTCAGCCCTGGACAGGAATCGAACTCAGGACTACTTAGTTAGCAGACTAAGTCTATACTATCACACAAGAAAACTGGTGTGTGTATTACCAAATTACATCTACGTAATTGTAGTGTACAGAAAGGAAACGACGCTTAAGGATCCTGTCTAATATCTAATTATTATCAGAACTTGTGTTAAATTCATTTATGCCTTTGTTGTATGTATCCCATTGGATTTTCCTGGATTTTATGTATCTATATAAGAAACTATTTTTTCACACATTTAAGATAAGTGTTCATGTTAATATGTAAACATTTCCTCTTATTGTCCTCCTCGCCTAAATCAAGAGATTTTCTGAAACTTTTGTACGTACGTGTGCGTGAGTGCGTGTACGTTTGTGTGTGTACGTGTATGCGCGCGTTTGGCTATCTATCCTTGGAAATTTTTATGATCATAGTTTGAATGCATATATGCCCTTCGAACGACAAATTTGTGTTCCAATGCAGCGTGACAAACTAATATTTCACGTTATGATCCTAAGATGAGACTACACGTTGCGTGAATGTTTGCACAGTGAGACATAAGTATATTCCCACGTCTGTTCGAAGACAGAAAAAATATGGCGAAACATTATGAGAAACGGAGAGAGACGTCAAAAGCGCAGTTGGTAGGCCTGATTAGTTGGGAGTTTCTTATTCAGAAAATGCTTCGAAACTCCTGTTTTCACTTTTAACATTTAACAATAAAAAAAATTAATTAAAGAAATAATTCTACATCTCGAACAGATTCTCACAATGTTTCATCACGTTTAATCTATCTTCGTACAAAAACCTGAAAATATATTTTTCTTTCACTGTGCAAAACAAAAACGTTATTCTATACGTAGAACTTTATATAATACAAAGGCTTATGCGTCCACGACGGCAGGAAGTTCTGGGGGTGATATAATACTGCAAACCGACA
>NC_134814.1:23661129-23666129 GCF_046742065.1 Oratosquilla oratoria
ACGTTTCACATCTACTCATGTATGCGTACGGTCCTGTCACGTAGGTTCATCTACCTGACTGTGACTGCATTTGCTGAATGTTTAAGTCATATTATTAGGATTTTAAAGATAATATGTACGACTGAGCTGTCGCAAAGAAAAGGTATTGTTTCTAATTCATTCTGTGCTCTTTTGTTTGATGTTACGTAACGAGTGAAACGAAAAGCTTGATATTGTTTCTGAAATGTGCTAAAACAAGATCACAACCTGGTTATACTTATATGCAATTTTGCACACTCACAAACACGAATACACACACACACACACACACACACACACACACACACACACACACACACACACACACACACACACATATATATATATATATAATATATATATATATATATATATATATATATTATATATACACTATACACACGAGGGATATTTATTAACCGGCGTTGCGATCCTAATCTTAGGCTTGTCTTCAAGGCTATGATGGAATACATTGATGAAGAATCCTTGATATTGCCCGCTGCTGCAACTGGGAAAGGGGCCTGCGCTGGTGAGGCTAGCAAGGTTCCTTCCCTGTCATGTGCCAACGAGCACCACAGGGAAGGAATCTCGGCTCGTAGTCCCCTTTCCCAGTTGCAGCAGTGGGCAATATTAGGAATTTTTCATCTCTGTATTCCCACACATCCCTATAGACTGTCTTAGGACTAGGGCCGGAACGTGGGTCTGTTGTTTACCCTTTCCCCTATGACATGGATACCAGACTCCAGATCTTCACATGTACATATCCACAGACACACCAAATCCACACATAAACCTCAACTAAAGAAATAGATACGTACACACCAATACATACGCATACATAATACAAATACATGCATACACACATACACCTCGTGGCGCAGTAGTGAGAGTTCCTGGCTGCCACTACGGCGGTCCGGGTTCGAATCCCGCTCAGGACTAAAATAATTTCAGTATCGCTGCCTTGCAAATTGTTACACCAACTATCATGGGCATGGAGTTGCGTGTGCTTGTGCGTGTAAGGTCACAGCATTACCCACAGATCGGTCATATGAGCTCTGAGCTCTCTTCCGGGAGGGAAATAGCTGTCGATCATGAGTCCAACACACGATCCAAGACCATGGTGAATCACACACACGCGCGCGCACACACACAAGGAGGTGCTGTGAGAAAAACAAGTATTTTCTTAGAAGCGAAGGATTGTATGGTATAAGAAATGGAGGAAAAAGAGGTGCAGAAACTACTGGAGTCACTGGATGTAAGAAAAGCCTCAGATCCTGATGGAATCTCATGTTAGACACGCAAAGAATGTTTGGGACAACTATTGCACAAGATACACAGGCTCTCTGTGGGTCCACTTGGAGAAGGAAAATTGTCAAACGATTGGAAACTGGCTAATATTGTGCCAATTTATAAAGGTGGAGACAAGGAGGTCTCTCTGAATTGTAGATCAATGTCTTTGACCAATGTGATGACTGAAATGGGTGAAATATGTTTTCACATGAAGAATTGTCACCCCAGAGCGCCCACATGAAGAATCGTGAGTCCATGAGATCCCACCTGAAGAATTGTCACCCCAGTATGCCGAATATCAACAGTGGAATAAAGATTAGGTTAGGTTAGATTAAATGAGGGTTATGGTTGTCATCAACTTATACAACCGAAGATTCGCAAACCCAGGATGGCTCACATAAAGAATTGTCACCCTGTCGAAATCTGGGGTGATGATTCTTTATGCGATCCGGAAAAAAACCCTGTTGGACAACCGATTTGGCTTCAAAGAAGGAAGACGTGTTTTCAAATTGTTGAGTTTTTGTTCAAGAGTAATCGATGAGCGCCAAGAGATGTGTGTGAAGGGGCATTTAGACGGTCAAACTGTTTGACAAACCCGGTTTGTCAAACAAGTGTTTGAAGTGATGTTTGATCGTTTAAATAGGGTATTTGGTTGTCAAACACGTTCGACAAACGTGTTTGACGACCAAATGCCCCATTCACACGGTCAAACATCACTTCAAACACTTGTTTGACAAACCGGGTTTGTCAAACAGTTTGACCGTGTAAATAGCCGTTTAGGGTGGGCTGTGTTAATTTGGATCTAGAGAATGTTGCTAATAAGATACATCACAAATAATCATTATAGAATTTAGAAAATATAGGTCATAAAGTGAATTTGCTGGAATGAGAGGTCAGTGAAGGACAGGATATGTGGATAAAGAAGTTACCAGTGGAGTCCCACAAGGGTCAGTACTGGTAACAGTAATTTTCTTGTTTTGTGTTAATGACTTGATAGATAGCTTTGCCAGTTATGTTAACTTATTTGTTGATGATGCAAAAATAACGACGAGAGTAAACAATATAGGTGATTGTAGATTGTAACAATAATATCTGGATGTGGGAAATGAATTTCAAAATGAAGATATGTAAGTTATTGTAAATACAAGATAGGGAATCCCTGTTTTATAGAATGGGTAATGATCTAATTACAAAAGCAAAGAAAAGAGAGGGAATTGAGGTTAATGATAATGAAAAAACCTGTCACTAGAGACATCAAAAGGGTCACAAGAGAAATTTATAATTTCCTGAAGAAAATAAGATTATCATTTCATTAAATGGACAGTGACATGATAACCTGTATTATTGAAAACCAAGCTTCATTCTCCTCCAGATCTGAATATGCTGCAGTGTTGTGTTCACCACATATAAATAAAAATATAAACAAAATTAAGAAAATTCAGAGAACAGCAACTAAAATGGTTCTAGGACTTACTGATAAATAATGTGAAGAGATACTGAGCGTTCTGATATTGCTAACAGAGAAAGGAAAGTTTTAATTACCAAAACAGAATCAGAGGAAAATATTTGAAAGACATTGAAGAAATATTTTTCTTTGCAAAACTGTTGATTGATAGAATAGTTTGGATGGAGGAATAGTAACATTACATAATGTAGGCCAATGGTCAAAATTGGCAATTATACTGTAAACTACTAGAACCAGGTATATACAACTAGTAAATACACACACACATGCGCACGAGCACATAAACACACACACACACTCACACACACACAAACACCAACACACACACGTGGTGCAGTTGGTAGGGTTCCCGGCTGCCATTACGGAGGTCCGGGTGCGAATCCCGCCCAGGGCTTAAATAATTTCAGTATCGATGTGCTGCGGGTTGTTACTCCAACTGTCGTGGGCGGAGAGTTGTGTGTGTGTGTGTGTGTGTGTGTGTGTGTGTGTGTGTGTGTGTGTGTGTGTGTGTGTGTGTGTGTGTGTGTGTGTGTGTGTGTGTGTGTGTGTAAGGTCACATCATTACCCATAGTTCGGTCATATACGACCTCTGAGCTCTCCTCCGGGAAGGAAATAGCTGTTGATCACGAGTCCAACACGTGATCCAAAGACCATGGTGAATCACACGCACACACACACAACATTCACACATATACATACACATAAATGTATGTACATAAACACAAACCCACCCATACATACATGCACATGCATGTACACAAATACAGAAATATACATAGACGGAGATACATGTACATTACGCACGTGCACACACACACACACACAGACGCACGCACGTACGCACGCACGCACACACGCACATATATACACACGCAACCGGATCATGCAAGTGATTGTGGATGTTAGTGTTTGTTGGGAGACACCCGGGAAATAGACCGAATCTCTGTTTCAATTACCAAAGCCATCCCTTGGTTACATCAACGATGAATTAGCTAACAACAAATGTCGAGTTTTTGGCTGAAATGAGTTTTACAGTGAGTTACAACATTTTCGGATAACTATCATTTTGAACAATGCGTTACCACTATTTAATTCTTACCAGCGTATTTCTTTTTTTCTTTATTTTGTGTTTTCAAAATATCTTCTTTTCGTCATTTAATCTTTCTTCGTTTCATTTCCAATATAGTTTTCTTTCATAGAATCATCTAAACATTTCGGTTATATTGTTTACTTACCTCTCTTCCTGAATTCTGAATTGTACTTTTAGTCTTGTTGGCGAAATGAATCAACGAAGAGGCAAAAATAAATAAACAAATAAATAAATAAATAAGTAAATGAATAAATTAATGAATAAATAAAATAAATAGATAAATAGAAATGTGGAAATACACACACAACACAACAACACTGTCCGTTGGTCACAAATGAAAACGAGTGTTTGGAAATCATAAATCGAGTCGACGTTGCCAACGCTACTTTTTCGAGAAACTGTGAGATTATAGAAGTAGAACGTCTGTTGCCCCATTACTTGTTTCTTAATTAGAATAAATTAATGTAATATACTTATAGTGGTAAATTTTATCTCCTGTGTATTTTTTGTAATGTCATGCACATTTAAAAAGTATACATGCGACTGATTAGAAAAAGTCATCAGCTAAAGGTAGCGACAAATGTGTCACATAATGTCGTCCTCATATATTCTCGAACGAACACTTATATGACCATCAATATTATCTATTATCAATATTTATAAGGAATGATACTCTATTAATCTGATTATTATTATCATTATTTATTATTATTATTATTATTATTATTATTATTATTATTATTATTATTATTATTATTATTATTATTATTATTATTATTATTATTATTATTATTATTATTATTATTATTATTATTATTATTGTTATTATTATTATTATTATTATTATCATTATTATTATTATTATCATTATTATTATTATTATTATTATTATTATTATTATTATTATTATTATTATTATTATTATTATTACTACTATTATTATTATTATTATTATCATTATTATTATCATTATTATTATTATTTTTATTATCACTATTATTTCTATCATTATTATCATTATTATTATTATTATGATTATTATTATTATTATTATTATTATTATTATTATCATTATTATTATTATTATTATTATTATGATTATTATTATCATTATTATTATCATCATTATCATTATTG
>NC_134814.1:23673629-23676129 GCF_046742065.1 Oratosquilla oratoria
CTTCCTGACATGTTCAAAGAATCTCGTTTTACTCCATATAGCTGCAATTATTCTCTCCGTTTTTCTTTCTCAAACAATTTCGTTTTCTGTTTTAACTATCCATGGGAGTATCTGAATCCCTTTCCTAACACTACAGTTTTAACTTTTTCTCAAATTACTTGTAATCGTGTTTAAGCAATTGTCATCTTTGTGGTTCACCTAAAGGTACGGTTGGTCAACGGATGGGTTGGATCCAAATGACTCAGATGGATTTCGTCCAAGGCTGGAGGATTTGCGTTGGAATCCAAGCCTAGGGACGCCCAACCCAATACAGTCCCTTAGAAGAGATCCAAGGAAGAAAAACTGAAGCTATATGTTAACAGTATTCATATTTACATCTTATATATACTGTATATATATATATATATATATATATATATATATATATTGGTGTGTGTGTGTGTGTGTGTGTGTGTGTGTGTGTGTGTGTGTGTGTGTGTGTGTGTGTGTGTGTGTGTGTGTGTGTGTGTTTGTGTGTGTGTGTGTATTCACCTCGGATCTGCTGCAGTCTCTGTCGAGACAGCCAGACACCACCCTACGGCAGTGAGCTCAGAGCTCATTATTTGCCGATCTCTGGGTAGGTCTGAGACCACTCACACACCACACACCGGGACAGCAAGGTCACAACTCCTTGACTGGCGTCCCGTACCTACTCACTGCTAGGTGAACAGGGGCTACACGTGAAAGGAGACAAACCCAACTTATCTCCGCCCGGCCGGGGAATCGAACCCCGGTTCTCTGGCTTGTTAGGCCAGTGCTTTACCAATCCGCCACCGAGCCGTTCGTGTGTGTGTGTGTGTGTGTGTGTGTGTGTGTGTGTGTGTGTGTGTGTGTGTGTGTGTGTGTGTGTGTGTGTGTGTGTGTGTGTGTGTGTGTGTGTGTGTGTGTGTGTCTGTGTGTGTGTGTGTGTGTGCGGAAAAAACATCAAGGAAAAAGATAAACTGATGACCAAGCGCTTTCGTCTATTCAGACATCCTCAAGGTACGCATGACGTGTATATAAGGACGCCAGGTTTGGGTGTCCAGCCCAGTTCTATTCTGTACTTGCCACAAGCAGGTCGTGACTCAGGTCACTCTGCGGTCACTTTGGTGTTCAGGGCAGGGGGCCGAGCCCTGCCCACTGACCCAGCCTACCAGAATAAACCCACCAAACCCACTCGAGTCTCCTTCATTCCCTCGTTACCAAAGCGCAAGTAACATTCTCGTAATGTCACACCTGGAGTGATAGGGCATCAGAAAATATATGGTTGTGGGGGTCTATCTTCAAAACTCTTGGAGTTCGTGAACAGACAGACAGACAAAGGAAAGATAGTTATCCAAGTACCTTGGAATATAAAATTTCAGAAAATATATGGTTATAGGTGTCTATCTGCAAAAACCTAGGAGTTCGTGAATCACCCCTAACCTAACCATACCCCACCTAACTTTAACCCTTAACCCTAACTAAATTATTTTTTAGAAATGAAATATAGTTATCCAAGTACCTGGAGTGATAGGGTATCAGAATTATATATGGTTATGGGGGTCTATCTTCAAAACACTAGGAGTTCGTGAACAAACAGACAGACAGACAAAGGAAAGATAGTTATCCAAGTACCTTGGGATATAAGTTGCAGAATATATATGGTTGTAGGGGTCTCTCTGCAAAAACCTATAAGTTCGTGAATAATCCCTAACCTAACCATACCCCACCTAACTTTAACCCTCAAGTCTAACCAATTTTTTTTTAATGAAATATAATTATCCAAGTACCTGGAGTGATAGGGTACTATAATATATATGGTTATGGGGGTCTATCTCCAAAACCCTAGGAAGAGTTTGTGAACAAACAGACAGACAGTCAAATCAAAGATAGTTATTCAAGTACCTTGAGTTATAAGGTTTCAGAAAATATGGTTATAGGGGTCTATCTGCAAAACCCTAGGAGGATTTCGTGAATAATCCCTAACCTAACCATACCCCACCTAACTTTAACCCTGGAGTGATAGGGTATCAGAATATATATAGTTATGGGGGGTCTATCTCCCAAACCCTAGGAGTAGTTCGTGAACAGAGGCTACTACTTATATATATATATATATATATATATATATATATATACATATATATATATATATATATGTATATATATATATATGTGTGTATATATATATGTATATTTATATCTATATATATACATATTCTCACCTCACCAGACGTCTGGTAGGCTAGTGCCTGTCAGCCGCTGAGTCCCGATGAATGATTTTCCTCCATTCTTGTCGGTTCGCAAAGGTCTCTTCTCTCTCAATTTCAGTCAGGCTACTTCCCCTCGCCGCCAGTGCTTCCCCAACTCCTTCAACCCATCTCTTCCTTGGTCTTCCCACAGGTCTTCTTCCTTGAGGTCTATATTCCAGATATTTTCTCGGTAACTGGTTCTCGTTCATTCTTTGCACATGGCCATACCATGCTTCTCTCCACCATCT
>NC_134814.1:23678629-23726129 GCF_046742065.1 Oratosquilla oratoria
TTTTATATATATATATACATATATATATATATATATATATGTGTGTGTGTGTGTGTGTGTGTGTGTGTGTGTATGTGTGTGTGTGTGTACACACACACACACACACACACACACACACACACACACACACATATATATATATATATATATATATATATTTATATATATATATATATATATATATATATATATATATATATATAGCAAGAGCCAATCTTCTTCCAAATCCATTAGTGTTATCACTTCATTTCATTCCTAGTTAATGAAATAAAATACAGAGTTGTTATAACGTTAAGATAACGTGTAATAACGGCCACCGTCTTAAGTTTCATGTCACATTCTTCTCTTTGTGATCGTAGTTTTGAATTGTCGTCTAAGAATAATTTCACCACTTATTTCTTACAGTGACAATCACTAAAAATTAAACTATTTTTTTCATTTTAATAAAGAAACAATCTTATACCAACTTCCCTTTTGATTTTACTGTTTGCATTTATTGTTGCGAAATCCAAAAGCGCTCAATGAAGTGTCATCAAGAGGATCAAGGAAAATCCTTCTAACACAAAAATTTCAATTGAGTTAATGCCCACTTCGGCCAGCGTCAGAGAAACAGAATTGTCTACAATACTAACATTATATCTCAGTAAAATTACTCAATCAAGTTGTATTCTTACAGGAGAGACACCTTTATAATTGTTACACAAGAGTAGGGTTCGACTATCCGGGGCGAGCATTTGATTCTAAGGCAGCGATGAAGCGATAAATATTCAAAGCAACATGTCAACAGCATTTCATAAATTATCAAACAAAGTATACATTATGAAAATTGATCACTGCGGCACCAGCAACAAAATGCCTGGATTGAACTGGTATTGCTAGCAAAGCAGAAGCACTGGCTGGTATATTATAAACACTACAACATTTCTGTGACAATTTTTCTGTCTTCGAGTGAACACGTTGTGGCAACACTAAAGCTGAGTTGACAAAAACGTCTCTCGGAAACAGGCATTGTTGTAGAATTTTACAACTACAAATAGTTTTTACATCATTAGTACCTTTTGCAGGGTTTAATAATTAATATCCTTCTGGTTTTCGTTTATTTTAAACATTGTCAACTGTGAATATATTTGGTTATCTATTGGTAGTTGTGACATTCCTCAATGATTTAATCTATATTGAATGCGTAGTTGTAACGGTGATAAACAAGTGTTGTAGTGATGCGTGACCTTATAGCATAGTGCAACAACAAAATAGTGTTAGCAGTACGAAGAAATCTGACAAGAAACGTCTGAAAGAAGAAATACGATAATAAACGTCTGAAAGATTCGACTTAGAATAAAACTTCAAAGCAAGCAACTTGATAACTCTGTATCACGTATGACGTAAGTGCATCGCCACAGGTTCAATGTAGTAGCTTCACTGTACCAACACCATAGCGAGGAGTTATGTCAGACGACTGACGGTTTAGTACAACACCTTTAGTGTCCCGACCTGCTTGCTAGCCTGCCTACCGGCCTGCCTCCCAGCCCGTCTGTCTGTCGGGCTGGTCTCTCCCCCAACGTACCTCCACCCTGTCTCCTGTCTGATCCAGGTTTCTGTCTTAATCAAACCTCTGAGCCTTAACTCTCCCTCCCACACCCTCCCACACTGCTGACATGTTTTTCAGCTGCCTTCCACTACGTCTGCCAGTCTGCCGGCGTCCTGTCATATTATCGACCCAAGCTGTCTGCTTGCTATAGGACCCTGTTTCCCAGCTGCCAACTTTCACAAGCACACGCCTTTTCATCGTGAACGTAATTACTATATTGCACAGCCCCTGTTTGTCTATTGACCGCCTAGTGGTAGTATCCCTCTCGCTACATGCATACTCCATCCAACTTACCAACTGCATGTCTCGTCTCTTTCATGGTTTCTCTTCCACTTGATTGAATATCTCCCTCGCTCTCTCATGATTTGGTATATCTTATTTCCGAAGAGTACCTACCTATCTACTTACTTCTCTCCTGCATGCCTAGCGCGTTTTATATCGTGTGTGTTGCCAGTCTGTTCCTTGCCTCCATGTCTGCTTCTTGTCTCCTTCTTGTACATTCTCCACTTATCGATACCAACTACAAGGTGGGAGCCATCTTTCTCCGGGAAAACTCGAGCGTGTTTGCAATGAAACGGGGAAAAGGAATTGATGACAGTAATCAAGAGTATTATGGATACGGAGACGAAACCCACAATGGGTGAGAAATTGCCTGACGGTTAAAGGGGGCGGTTCGAAATGTGAGAAAAGAGGAAGTAAAGAGAAAACAGAAGAAAAAAAACACGAAAAGGAAGAAATGTATACACATACGAATGACGGATGATGGGAAGTGAGGATAAATCGGATGCAAGAAGGAAGAAGTTCATAAGGCATGTTGGTCGTTAGGAATAGACCACATGGAAAACGCAAGAGGAGGGTGCGGGAGGGAGGAAGAGGAGTAGGAGCTGGGAGAAAGAGCGGTCGACAGGAGCACGAACGAGGTTGTACAAGAAATTGAAATCCGGTGAGACTAAGTTTGGGAGCAAAGGAGGGAAGGAAGGAGTACAGAGACGAAGAGAAAGAAGAGGAAAGGGAGAGAGAGAGAAAGAGAAAGGAATGGAACAAAGAGACAGAATTAAGCAGGTGAAGTCAAGGAACGAAAAGGAAATGAAAATAGTTTGGAGGAACGGGAAGAAAAGAATAGAAAGGATGAATAGTCTAAGAATCTAAGAAGTCTGAGAGTCTAAGGCAAATATTCAAATGGAACAGGAATGAAACGAAAAATAATGATTATGAGAATGAACCGGTTTACCAACAGTGTTTAATGAATGGAATAGAATAAGTAATAATATAGTGAGCGCTGAAACAATTGATTGCTTTAAAAGAAGATTAAATAACTTTATGGATAGGGATGAAAGGTTGTAAAAGACATGGAACTCCCTAATGTAGGCCTTATGGACTCTTGCAGTCTCCTCAGTTCATACATTCTTACTACGTTGGCAAAAGAAAATGCGTTTCTATCCTTTGGAATAATATCGCATTGATCTGTAATAATAGAGATGAGAGAGAGACTTAAGGTAGAAAAACGTCTCCAATGATAAAAAATATATACTGTTCGATTCTGGTGCATAGGGTATGCTAACAAATTCCTTATAGCCATACCTCAATAAAACTCTTATTTAGGAGAGGGAGAGCATGATAGAGATGGTAAACGGTACAGTTGGGTGAGGGAAGAAAATAAGAGAAGAAGATTCGAGAAGAAAACCACTTAAAGAAAACGGGGGAGTGAAAGAGAAGATGAAGGAAAAGAAGAGAATGGACGAAAGAGGAAGGAAGAATATAGGACAAGAAAGAAGGGGAGAAGAAAAATAAGAAAAGAAAAGGAGGAAGTGGAAAAGGAAGGGTTGGAAAGTACAAAGTAGAGAAGGAGGCGAGGAAAGAGAAGAGGAAGATTAAAAAAGAAAGAGAACGATGGAAAGAGAGAGAATGGCGTGAAGAAGGGGAGAAAGAAGAAAGCTTGGAGATGTCTGTAGATTGAGGTGGAGATGGTCAGTGGAGAAGGAGTAGAGAAGATTAAAAAGGAGGGAAAAAAGAATAGAGAGAGATAGCCGAGAAAGGGAAGTTTGGTGCAGGAAAGACAGGAGCTATGGAAAGGAATGAAGGGAAAGGAAGGGAAATTAAGAGAAGAGAAGGGAAAATAAAGGAAAACAGGGAAAGAAGAGAGTGGGTGCATGGGGAGATGGGACGAAGTAAGGGAAAGGTGGGAAAAGGAAGAGATAGAAAAAAGTAAAGTAAAATAGGGAGAAAAGTGAAAGAAAGGAGAACAGTATATAGGAAAAGGGGGGAAGAGGGTAAAAGTATAGGGAAGGGCAGGGAGTGATAAAAGGAAATTGAATAACAATGCAGGGAAGAGGAAAGAGGAGGTAGAGGGTAAGGGGAAGGACAAAAGAAACAGTGGAGAGGGGAAGGACCAGGAAGAAGTGAGGGGAACTGAAGAGGAGGCTGGTAGTGAGAGTAAAAAGGGCATCTATCTGGGAGGGGGAGGAGGAGGAGGATGTAGAGAAACCCGTTTTTAACCCCTGGCGTCATTTATGTAGTTCTTTCTCTAAACGATACCAGTGTTATTCAGATGATGGATAAAATCGGGACAAGGCGGGGTCCAATTTAGATATGAGAAGGAAATAAGCAAGAACCAGTTTACCAACAGAGTGGTCAACGAATGGAATAGACTCAGTAACAATCTAGTGAGAGCAGATTTTTCCTTTTTCAAGAGAAGATTAGATAACTTTATGGATAAGGATGACAGGTGGTAAAGGAGCTGCATAGTGTAGGCCTTATGGTCTCTTGCAGTCTCTACCATTCGTATGTTCTTCTGTCCTTGATCGATCGAAGCGCCCTCTTGTACCGGGTCCACTCTTCATCTAATTAAAACTGTCTTGCCATGGTAACAATATAGATGTATGTATATATATATATATATATATATATATATATATATATATATATATATATATATATATCTGTATTGCCTTGGTGAAGGGACTCATAGGAATATAAGAATGGAGGAGACTGTAAGAGACCATAGGACCCACACTAGGCAGTTCCATGTCCATTACAACCTATCATTCCCGTCCACAGATTAATCTAACCTTTTCTTAAAACAACCGATAGTTTCAGCGCTAACTACATGTTTACTAAGTCTATTTCATTCGTTTCTAACCTTCTCTTATAACAACCGATAGTTTCAGGGCTCACTACGTGGTTACTAAGTCTATTCCATTCGTTAACCACTCTATTGATCAACCATTTCTTGCCTATTCCTTTCTTAAATCTAAAATTGTCAAGTTCAAATCCATTACTGCGAGTCCTGCCCTCCTGTCTTAGTATGACCTTGTCTGCATCGCCCTTGTTAAAGCCCTTGACCTATTTGAATACCTCTATTGAATAATCTCATGACAAGATTAAATATATAAAAATTGTATTGCCCTAGTGAAGGGACTTAGAGGAGGTACAGGGGAGAGGGAAGGATGAGGGGGATTAAGCTGGAGGGTTGCATAAAGAAGGAGAAGTGAAGAGGCAGTTTACAGGAGAAGGTGGGGTATGGCAGGAGGAAGATGAGGAAAAGGAAGGTAAGGAGACTACGACAGGAGTCGCGTAGCTGCAGCTAAAGCCGTCATTTCTCCCCAATGTGCTTGGCCTCTTCGGACAGGCAACAGTCGCCTCTGGGAATCGGAGAAGAGTGCGGGATTCGAACCCACATCTAAGCGAATGCGAGGCCAGTAGGCTTCTGATTACGTCATCAGGAGGAGGGGCATGGGAAAGATGAAAGAAGGAAGAGAGGAACAAGGGAGGATATGGGAGGTAAAGGGATGTGGAAGGAAAGGGAATAAATATGATTTTGATGAAGGCGTGGGAGCGCTCGAAGTGATGGGGGATCTGGTGGGACTTAGGGGGGATGACAGGTAGGAAAAAGGGGAGCGAGGGAAAGGGAATTAGGGAGATCAGAAAGAAATGAATATGGAAGAGTAAGACAAGGGAGACAATAGGAAGTCGAGTGAATGGGAGGGAGCAGAAAGAGAGGGAAGAGGAGAGAGGGAAAGGGAGGAAGATACGGGGAACCCAGAGGGAGCGAGGGAAATAGAGAGATGGAAACGGAGGGATAGAGATGAGAGAGAGGGAAAGGAGGGGAGGAGAGAGGGAAAGAGAAAAGAGATGGGGAGCGAGAGAGAGGGAGAGAAAGAAGAGAGAGATAGGGGGAGGGAGGAAGAGAGAGGGAGAGGAGAAAAGGAGGGAGGGAAAGGGAAAAAGAGATGGGGAGAGAGAGAAGGAGGGAAACAGAGAAAGGGAGAGAGAGGAATAGAAAAGAGAGACATAGGGGGAGGGAGGAAGAGAGAGATAGGGGAGGGAGGAAGAGAGAAGGAGATGAGAGGAGGGAGGGAAAGAAAGAGAAAAAGGGATGGAGAGCGGGAGAGAGAGGGAGGGAAATAGAGAAAGGGAGAGAGAGGAATAGAGAAGAGTGACATGGGGGAGATTAGAAGAGGAGGGGGAGGAGGGAAGGAAGGAGGGAAAGAGAAAAAGAGTTAGGGAGAGAGAGAAGGAAGGAAATAGAGAGAGGGTGAGAGAGGAATAGAGAGTAGGGGGAGGGAGGAATTGAGAGGGAGAGGAGGGAAGGAAGAAGGGAGAGAGAAAAAGAGATGGGGGAGAGAGAGAGAAGGAAGGAAACAGAGAAATGGAGAGAGAGGAATAGAGAAGAGAGAGATAGGGGAGGGAAGAAGAGAGAGGGAGAAGAGAGAAGGAGGGAGGAAAAGAGAAAAAGAGATGGGGAGCGAGAGAGAGAGGGAGAGAGAGGAACAGAGAAGAGAGAGATAGAGGAGGGAAGAAGAGAGAGGGAGAGGAGGGAAAGAGAAAAAGAGATGGGGAGAGAGAGAGTGGGAGGGAAATAGAGAGAGGGAGAGAGAGGAATAGGGAAGAGAGAGATAGGGGAAGGGAGGAAGAGAGAGGGGGAGGAGGGAAGGAGGGAGGGAAAGAGAAAAAGAAATTGGGAGAGAGAGAGAGGGAGGGAAATAGAGAGAGGGAGAGAGAGGAATAGAGAAGAGAGAGATAGGGGAAGGGAGGAATAGAGAGAGAGAGGAGGGAGGAAGAGAGAGGGAGAGGAGGAAAGGAGGGAGGGAAAGAGAAAAAGAGAAGGGGAGCGAGAGAGAGGGAGGGAAATAGAGAGAAGGAGAGAGAGGAATAGAGAAGAGAGAGATAGGGGAAGGGAGGAAGAGAGAAAGAGAGAGACAGGGAGAGAGAAGGTGGGGGAAAGGTGGTATACATGTTGCACAGAGTATACTCGTATATAAGAACAGGTCGGTGATATTCATGGAGGAAGGTGGGAGAGGGAAGAGCTAAAAGGGGCCGAGGGGTGAGACTATGTAAAGAACTGCTGCATGCTACTGAGGAGAAAGAAGATAAAGACCAACAAGAGAGATAAGAGGGGAGAAAAGAGAGACAAGGAATATCCTTGGGAGGAAGTTGACAGGAAACATTAAAAAGTAAGATGGCCAGAGGAGGAAAATGGAAGAGGAGAGGATGGAATAAAGACGGAAAAGGAAAGAGGGATCGAGGGAGGGGAAAAACTTGAAGGGAAATGTGTAAGGATATAAAGCGGAGGGAGAGAAAGGAGAACAAAAAAAGATATTTAGGAACTTAAGAAAGGTGTAGGTGGGAGATTGTGAAGGGAATATTAATATGAGGAACAGTTAGGAAGTGAATGCAATGATTGGATTGATTTAATTTGATTCAAAAGTTAGAATTGGTCGTCGTGACAGAGTGGAAGTTTAGTGTAAATGCAGGTTTCTTGTCGGTTTTGTGTTTTGGGTGGCAAATTTGTAAAAAAAAAAAAATTATAACAATAATAAATAAATAAACAAATAAATAGATAAATAGGTAAATAAAAATAAATAATAAATAAACAAATAGATAAATAAATAAATTAGTAAATAAATAGATACATAAATAAACAAGAAAATAAGTGAATAAATAAATAGATAAATAAAAAGGTAAATAAACGCTATGGGTCCCGACTTGGGTCGATTTGTCACTTCATGTTGTGTTCGATTTCTGTGTGGATTATTCGTGATACGATCAACCCTTAACATTCACCGCGGTTCGGGGAAACATATTCCGCGAATGTTAGAAACCGCGAATAATTCCCGATCAGTTACGGAAAAAAAAACACCCTAGACTTCCTATTTCCATACATGCTTAATCTCGTTCTCGTGATATCTTTGATTGTTCTAATGGACTAGCACATCGCTTCTAAAATGCTGCATTTCGGTATTGGGGCAAGGTTGGTGGCGACGTCGTCGGTCGGTAAGATGGATCGTGTAGTTGGTCCGCTTCGTTATTTACGCTTTTTACATAATGATAACAATGATAATAGTAACATTGATAATAATAACAATTACAATAATAACACTGATAATAATAACGATAAAGGTTGCACCAAAACGACCCCAATAACCCACCTACCTTTAGAAACAATCATGCCTAAACAGTAACACATAAGAATAGTTGTTATATGCGAGAGGCCTCGAGCACAAACATTCATCACAATATAGCCCATAGTCACAGACTACAAAACGTAATATGAAAGCCACATCTGCATTATCCTGTTTACAAATATTTCAATATATGTCCCCAGCACTTAATAACACTTTACAAAAACACATACAAGCTCGAATTACAAAACAAGCACTCCCGGTACTTGTAACATAGAATATGTTTATATCAGACCAAGAAAGCCTATATATGAACCTCGAGAAGATAAAATACTCCCCAAACCGTGCAAGAATCACACCAACCCACATCCTTTCAGGTCACCACCCAGCACTGAATCAATGTCAATAGAGATTTGATCTGTAAACAGACATCATATTCCTCATATGCAGAAACCACTCAGAAGGCGAAGAAACATTTCATCTTAGACTGTTCAAGGTTCACACAGGAAAGACAAGTTTTCTCAGGGCGACTTACGAGTTACTTAGTGGCGATACCCGTACATTTTGGAGCCCCAGGGCTTCTTCAAGAGAACAGAGGCTACAAGAGTGATCGAAAGTTTTTCTAACCCTTGTAGCACACTATACTGATTTTCTTTGGGGCAATGCCAGGTGTTTTTATTCAGTTAGAGAATAGATAAAAGCTGAGTGGGAGGTGGAGCAAAAGGGTAAGATGAAGGTAATAGAGGTCTAAGGTCGGGAGCAGACGGGCCACTCTGTGGCGCCACATCGCCGGGTCGGTGTGTGGTGGGGATGTTCCTTCCCATAGGTTTCCATTGTTTAGAAGCAAAGCCTTGCACACGCTCGCCCACAGACGCTCGTGTGCGCCACAGTCTCGCTCGTCTACTCCCAGCCTAAGGGAAGGAAAGTCGAGGATGAGGTGGGCTAAAACATGAGGGAAAATAATAACCTAGGGTTACCTAGCCACTTCATTCTACCACGGAGTTTTAGTTAGGTTTTTAGTTATGGTCACCCTTGTCGAATGGCTCTCCTGAATAAAAGACTTGGTGAAATTAATACTGCATACTGTGCCATGCGAGTTGACGTTGGAGGAACGTCGGCACAAGTTCCAGAACGATTCTTTTGGTACACAATGGTAGTGTCTTTGCCAAGTTAAATCAATCGCAAAGCTTAGAATTCGTGTCCCAGTGGTATAACTAATTCATCTATTTCTAGTCATTTCACACAACTCCCAAACTATTTTTGTACGGCCAAAGGGTGAACTCTGGGTGAAACGAGATTTCAATGATCGATACCACGTTCTGCCTGGGTCCTTCAGTTTGGTACTGGTCAGAGGTGCATCGTCGTGGTGGAGCAGTTAAAGGCGAATGTTGAAGACCAGACATGGGTCTTAGTAAGCAAAACAAAATTCTTCGGAAATAGAAACTGTAAACCAAGTCGCCGGTTTGAACCCTTTGAGCAAGTTAGTTTTAAAAACGACAATTTGATGAATTAGGGACAGCCAAATAAAAACGTTACAATTCATACAGGACAGAGCAAAAGGAAACAGATACACACACACATACACACACACACACACACACACACACACACACACACACACACACACACACACACACACACACACACACACACACACACACACACACACACACACACACACACACACACACACACACACACACATATATATATATATATATATACATATTTATATTTTTTGCTTGAAACCACGAGGAAATCAAAGATCGGAATACTGAAGGTTTTCGTCTATTTAAGGCATTTTCAAAGTACATAGTATCACAACAAAGTACAGCTTAAATGCAATAGTGTAGAGAACAAGAGAGGTCACTCAGCATAAATACATAAGGATTGTATTACAAAGAAACAATAATAGAAATAATAATAAGGACACGTGTCCTTAAGGTTTTTAATGTTAATGTTATATTTAAAAACAATACAACCAAAGAACTTCTTATCAAGAATTCGCCTGATAATTCGGCTGGTTGTGTTTACACTATCCCTTGCAAGAATGCAATTCTTGTTACATTGGTCAAACTGGTAAGGAATCAAAATTTAGGTTGAACCAGCACAAGTATAGTGTCCGTACTGGCCAATCTTCAAGTGGGATTTTTGCTCACATTAGAGACTACAACCATTGCATTGATTGGGACAATTCCCAAGAAATTGTTTCATGTAATTCTTATTTGGTAAGAAATATAATTGAATCGTGTCTCATTAAAAAAACTTTTAATGAGAATCTCATTCCAAGCACTGGTCTTTTCAAACTAGATAATTTTGCCATTAACCAAATTGTAGGACAATGTCCCAAAGCTCCGCCTTAGCCATGCTGTGTGACCTTTTATCACCTGTGTCAATTGCCACCCATTTTATTTATTTATTCTTGTTATTATCATTATTTTATTATTATTATTTCTATTATTGTTTCTTTGTAATACAATCCTTATGTATTTATGTTGAGTGACCTCTCCTGTTCTCTACACTATTGTATTTAAGCTGTACTTTGTTGTGATACTATGTACTTTGAAAATGCCTTAAATAGACGAAAACGTTCAGTATTCCGATCTTTGATTTCCTCGTGGTTTCAAGCAATATATCTTTATTCACGTGTTTTATGTGATTACTGTTGCATATATATATACATATATACATATATATACATATATATATGCATATATACATATATACATATGCACATATACACATATATACATATATACACATATATATATACATATATATATATATATATATGTATGTATATACAGATATACATATATATATATATATATACATATATATATATATATATGCATTTATATATATATATACATATATATATATATGTGTGTATATATACATATATATATATATATATATATATAGAGAGAGAGAGAGAGAGAGAGAGAGAGAGAGAGAGTCATTGGGTTGAAAGGGTTAAGCGAGACAAACGGGTGAAGACGGCGAGGTTTGAGAGCTGGCGGTGGTGGGGTGGGGGGGGGAGAGAATGGAGAGTAGCGAGGGAATGGGAACATATTGACTGAGGATAAGGGACATCTCTGTTTTAGGGAGAAAGGCAAGAACAAATAATTGGTGCTGGAGAAAATGGCTGAAGGCCAGGGAAGCAAGTGGATGACCTGGAGGCTGTGGATGGTAGGATGTATGAAAGGAGAAGACGTGGAAGACGAGGCACTGGTTCCAAAATCCTATTTTGAATACAGTAGGAAAAGTGCAGGCATTTATATTTTTGTGGGGTTCATTTCTGATTCAGGGGATCAGTAGTGAGAGGGAATGGTGTGAGTATGAATGAGGCCTTTCTGGAGAAGTTCGTTTGGGGTTGGTTGAAGCGAGATCGAAGCGAGGAGGTTGGACAAGGAAGGCGAGGAGGAAGGGTAGCAGGAGGAAGGGTCTGTGGACTAAGGCTTGCTTGATTGCATGTCGAGTGCGTGGGAGGGGGAGGAAGTGGGGGAAAGACGAAGAGAGGAGAAGGGAGAGGAAGGAGAAGGTGTGGGGAGAAGGACGGTTGATGCAGGGTGAGAACGGTGGAGATCAGCTGATGTTGGTTGAGAGTTAGGGAGGGTGGCTGAGGTTTGTTCGCGTCCGATAACGACGGCGACGACGACGACGATGGTGGTGGTGATGTAGACCAAACCTAAAGTTCGTAAATGAGGTACATAACATGGGTTAGGGCGAAGGCGGAAGGAAGCGGAGATTCATGGGTGAATAGGAATAGGTCCAACAGCATGAAAGACGGTTGGGAGGACTGGGGCGTACGAGAAGTGGTGGGCTAGTGTGCGCGTGCGTGTGGGCAGGCGGTGACGACTCAAACGGGTGGACAGTGTTTGGTGTGGGTAAGAGTGTAAAGATAAGAAATCACTTGACAGTGGGACTTTTGAATTCATGAAACACTGAGTTGCATGGTGCATAAATGCATACCATTATAAAAGAATAATTCATAGGCTAGGAAGACTTAAATGCCAGAATAGATGTAAGAAGTCATGGACATTCAATGCGGAAAAGGACAAGTGCGAGCAAAAGTTTGTCATACATTTGTTGTGAAGTGAAAGTGATCGTTTTCTTTCATTCTCTCGTTCTTTCTTTTTATTTTACTTCGTTCTTTCTTTCTTTTTATTTTACTTCGTTTTTTCTTTCTTTTTATTTTCCTTCGTTCTTTCTTTTTTTCTCTTTCCTATTCGTTACATTTGCAAACTATATTTGGTTACACTTGCGTGGGTCCCTTCCCACACCGCTCTTGTTAGTCATGGGTGCATGATTTGCCTATGTGCATGACATCCAATGTTGAATAAACAGTTTCGTGCATAGTCATGCAACGGATATAAATTTTAATTTATTGAAATATGGCTTCCCAATATATGTTACAAAATAATCTTATTGGAGAATAAGCACCTAAGGCGATATATTTACAAAATGTTGACGGGACACTTTATTTGTCGAAGGCCGAGTTTTTTTTTTTTTGCTATATGCGTCAAAGTGAGAACATTTGTCATCTGATTCATTGCAAGTCTTCTATAATTCTAAGTAGCATCGATATTTAAGTCTTTTTAGATAAACAATTACTTCTTGAGATAAAGATATGCCGGGAGACAGATTTTTCTAGTAGTTGGTGGTTCTCTGGCATGTAGTACTAGAGAATAGAACTGATCAATGTAACACAACGAAGAGGGAAAACCAGCTAGAATGAGAGCTGGTCGTGGAACAGAAATTTCTCTGAGAAGAAGCCAAGCGAATCGCCAAGTAAAATGTACAGTAATTCCCAAAGGAAGAAAACGAACTCAAAGTCGACATCAAAAGGCAAATTACCCTTCACGACTCAACATCCGTTGTCTGGGAACAAATCGACCGTCAACACCTGCTGTGTTCTATGAGCCGTTATGTATTACTTTCTGAAGCAAGAGTGGGAGGATTCACATATATTGTCCATAAAAATAACGGTAATTATATGTCACACATATTACGCCCCACGTAAAATTCTAAGTGAATTTTTCGACAGTGAAGCATGAAAGGGACTCTTAATTAACGGCGATGTCAATAAATCGAATGTATAATCTGATGCATAGAATATATATATATATATATATATATATATATATATATATATATATACATATATATATATATAGATAGATAGATAGATAGTTAAATAGACTTTATTTGGCAATAAATCAATGTACATGAAGTGCAAATAATGACAAGAAAACATAGTTCGAAATAATAAATGTAAATTGCCGAGGATAACACAAAAAGCATTAACGCTTATTTCCATTGTGGTCCTCATCAGGTAATTTTTCTACATAGTCACACGGACAAACATACATAGGGAGTTGAGGGGACCAGAGACACTCATGAGTAATACCAGTCAGTACACATATGACACGTAAACATTGTTATAGATTTGCTAATATTACTGAAATGTTTGTACACATAGGAACATTGAGTCCGAATATTTGAGCACCATCCAAAAGGAACCTTGCATTCAGCAAAGGAACAACAAAATAATGTTAAACTGTAACAAAACAGTATGAGTGAGTACTATATCGGAGTAGTACCATTAATAATATATTGCATTTTTCTACATCTGTATCAACATGTATGAGTGAGTACTATATCAGAGTAGAACCATTACTGATATACTACAATATTCAACATCTGTAACAACATGTAGTTATAGTGAATCCTACACTGCAGCTAGGGTTACCTATTAATTAAATCTAACATTTTACCTGAATCTCAGGACGGAGTGGGCAATTACTATGAGTAGTACATTATAACCTGAAGCACCAGAGGTAGGGTACAGGGGACCAGTACTCGAATGAGTAAAACAACAAGGAGAATGAGGAAAGAGGTCAGATCATAACTGTTCTCGGAACCTACCTGAGGCATATGCCATATTATGACTGGCAAAACAAAGGTGGAAACCAATTTGTAAACATCAATCATTGTTATGCTTAACTAAACTTCTGAAAAAAGGGGGGGAGGGGAGGTCAGAAACAGTTATGAGTGAACGCAGATATGGATGGCATTACTCATGGATTCAGGTATCCCTCACTAAGCTAGTAGTACACAAAATCAAGGCTGTTCTCTGTCCATAGCTGAGACATATAGTAACCCTTGACTTTTTTCTTGAAGGTAACCTTGCTATTTGTCTTCTTAATGGACACAGGTAGTGAGTTCCATAGTTGAGCACCTGTGAAGTGAAAACTGTTTTTGGTGAAGGGACCTGCATGAGGTATGATAAGAGACTCTTGACTGTTCCGGGTTCGGTTCTCAGCCGATAATGTAAAATTACAGCTCACATATGAGGGAGCAGAATTATGAATGACATTGTAAACCTGGTTTAGTTTCAGCTGCTGGACACGATATTTTACTGGTAACATTCCTACCTTGCTAAATTCTTCAATACCAATATGACTACGTTGAGGTAGGTTTAGTATGAATCTAATTATCTTATTCTGTGTAACCTGTAGCCGGGACTGGTTTTTTCTGCTCAGACTACTGTACCAAGAGCTACAAGCGTAATCGAAGTGATGTTGTAACAGGGCTGAGACCAGGAGCTTCTTTGTTTCCAGATCAAAATTTCTGGCTTTTCTGTACAAAAATTTGACTTTATGTGAACACTTGGAAACAATCTTATCTGTTGTAGCATTCCCTGAGAGGGACTGATCTAAGGGTATTCCAAGATAGGTTACTTCTTGTTTTGACTCTAAGACATTAACCCCACATCTGACCTGTACATCGCTGCGTTTCCTGAGGTTGGGTTTGGATGCGAAGGCAATACTTTCCGTTTTACCGAGGTGTAAGGACAGCCTATTATCTATGAGCCAGTCCTGGACCGATGACAGTTCGACACTCAGTATATATATAATTGGAATAAATTATAGAATCCTCTCTCACACACACACGTTTGTGTGTGTATACATCTTGCTAGCTACAAAAATAATATTAAACACCCAATGCTAAGGAGACCACAGGGACGCCCCAGCCCGAGATGGAAAGATGTCATAGAAGATCTGAACACCGATCCAGACAGAGCAGAAGACCTTGCACCGGATCGTAAAGCCTGGAGATTCCTCGTCGAAGCTGCCAAGGACCTCAATAGGCCTTTAGCGCCATAGGAGTGTGTGAGGAAATACAAAAAAAGAAATCTGTTTCTGATAACTCTTGCTACCTCGCTCGCTTTCTAGGCAAGGCCTTTGTGTTCCCAATCATTATTTGCTGTCGCTCACCTGGGAATATATGTGGGTGTAACAGACTGCATTCGGTGTTATTGTCTGTATAAGCACCATAGAGCAAGTCTGATCAGTCACCAATACAGCTGCCGATACACACATTTCTAAGGAACTCGAGCTACCAATAATTCAGAAAGTGTATTTGTGTGTTTGTGTGCGTGTATGCGTGTGTGTGTGTGTGTGTGTATGTGTATGTGTGTGTGTTTACCTAGTTGTATTACACGGGAATGAGAGCTATGCTCGTAGTGATCCGTCTCTGTATCTCGCAACATCTAGTTTGTTCTTAAATTCACGTATGGTGTTTGCACACACTATTGTTTCGTCCAATTTGTTCCTGACACCGACCACTCTGTGGAAAGCTATTTTTTTTTCAGATCTCTTCTATAACTGTCCTTTTTGAGTTTCTTTTCATGTTCCCTTATTTTTCTTCGATCCCAATTTAATGTCCTCTCTATCAAGGACTTCCATGTCTTTCATAATTCTATAAATGTGTGTGTGTGTGTGTGTGTGTGTGTGTGTGTGTGTGTGTGTGTGTGTGTGTGTGTGTGCAGAATGCAGACAATTCCCCACCTTTTCATATAATTGTAATAACTCCTGGAATAGGAGATAAACTAATATTGCCTAAGCTATTTCAAACATATTGAATTTAATTGGAGAGCAAAAGATCGGGTCTCACGATGATAACTCCTGTAATGTATATTACATTCACATAAAGGCATATGGGAGGGTGTTAATTGAGTGGATTATGAGGGGAACAGAGGGATTGGGAAAACAGTGTGAGTTTAAAATTTTACGTGAATAGTAAATCTCGTGTCAAAGCTGGACATGGTGAGTGGTTTGAGGTGAAGGTAAGACTGTTCCAGGGTTGCGTTATGTCACTGTGATTGTTTTACGTGTGCATAGATAGGGTGGTACCGGAAGCCAATGATAGACAGGGGATTGGAAATGGTTAGTGAGAATGAAAGGAAATGGGAGGTAAGCCAGTTGTTGTTTGCGGATGACGCTTGATGCTGGGTCAGAAAACGGTCGAAGACAGCCGGAGTTTGGGACGTTGTGTGGGAAGAGAAAGTTGAAAGTAAATGTTTTGTGGCTGTCGGAGGTTTGCCTCAGATGAATAAAATTTGTCTGACGGCAACTAATCTATAAATTAATCAGTAAATCATCAATGAATTCATGGGAACAAACACAATGCCAACACAGCCCCAATCATCCCTCTCTTTAAATTTTGTGGATACCCCCTTATTCTTCATACAGACTATGGAAATAGACATACATATCCTATCTTAGTTTACATCTGATATAATCATTTGGATAAATTGGAAATGCACAGAATATTATCCCTGGATTAATTATATAAATTAAAAAGGAGTACAGGATTTTAAGAAATGCCTGTTTAATATACAAGACTCACAAACAATTACACTTGGTAAATACGTTAACCTCTTCAGCGGAGACTGAAAGGGATTATAAACTGTGAGGCTCGTTTCATGCTATCGACTTTGCACCGTGCGCCGTCTACGACACGACGTCTTACTTTTAAATAGCCATGGGTGTCTATGGATGCTTTCACACGTCACGAACACGTGTGGAAGCGTCCACAGGCATCCATGGTTATTTGAGAGTACGACGACGTGTCGTGGACGGCGCACGGCGAAAAGTCGATACGTCTGAAACGATAAGCACGTGAGTATGGTGTCCACACGTGCGAATTTAAGTCTTTATCGTTTCTCATTTCCTGGAGCTTCCTGCCACACCAAATGCTCTGAATTATGTCCATGTGGTTGGTCGCTGTAGGGGATTGCATGTAAGCACACAAGAAGCCAGCCTGGCAGATCTACAATTAAAAAGTGCATTAACACTATAATCTATTCATTGCAGCATAGCGAAGTTGTATTTAGGAAAACAGCAATTTCCTGACATCAGGTTTCATAAAGAATGGCAGAGTGCATATATTATCACAAAAAAGAATATTAAATTATTTGGAAGAAAAATAATTCAGCAAGATCAGAGAACTACAAGTCAATTATTCAGTAACAATGAATGAATCACTCAATTATTCGGATTGTCATATTTAGTCATTTTAATAATATAAATGTCTACCGAGTCCAAATGTTTTACTGCACCACTAACGATTCTAGTTATACTGATTATTCTAGACACTGCATGCGTTTATATTCCATTGATATTACTAGTTTGTACACTTTAACAAACTGGAAATAATTTAATTATGGTACCTTTATTTATGGACGAGAACTTTCATCTCTTTTTCAACAACTGTTCAGCTATTCCAAACTGAAAAATGGCTGTCCCTGTCCCGGACAGAATGGAGAGGATTATGCCCAAGTCTGGCCAGTGCAGACCTGGGCGCGTTACCACTGGACAGGTTGTGCGTTACCTCCCAACAGGTAATGCGTTACCGAGAAATCTATATATATATATGTATACATATACGCATTGTATATACTTATATATGTATATGATAAGCTTTAACAGAAATGCACCCCGGATTTTTCGATAACGGTCTACCTGTCCGGCGGTAACGCACTACCTGTCTGGCGGTAACGCACTACCTGTATGGCGGTAACGCGCCCAGCACTGCTGGCCAGCAGGATGCAAGCTTCCCATCCGGAAATAAAGACAGGAATCTCCGGTTTTATAGGAACAAACACAGGGTTAAGGTTTGGGTTAGGGCATATCCTGGGATCGAGCATACACTACAGAAGCCGCGGCTGGATCGTGCATAAGAACATAAGAATGAGACTCCAAGAGACCCTAAGGCCTACACTAGGCAGTTCCATGTCCATTACCACCTGTCATCCCCATCCGTAAAGTTATCTGACCTTCTCTTAAAACAACCGATAGTTTCGACGCTCACTACATGGTTACTAAGTCTATTCCATTCGTTAACGACCCTATTAGTAAACCAATTCCTGCATATTTCCTTCTTAAATCTAAATTTGTCCAATTCAAATCCATTACTGCGAGTCCTGCCCTGTTGTCTTAATATGATGACCTTGTTTCCGCCACTCTTGTTAAAGCCTTTGATCCGCTTGAACACCTCCAAAGAGTATAAGTTAAGATGCCTAATCCTGCCCTTGTAAAGTAAATTTCCGATCCTTTGTATCATTTTGGTCATTCTCCTCTGTACTGATTCTTGTGAATTGATATCCATTCTATAGGATTGAGACCAAAACTGTACAGCATAATCGTAGAGGACAGAGTTAAAAAAAAAAAAAAAAAAAAATAGGTGCATACATTCCTAGTCACACGTATCGACTTTTCGCCGTGCACCGTCCACGAAACGACGTCGTGCTCTCAAGTATCCATTGGTGTTTAAGGACGCTTTCGTATGTCATTACCACGACCACATATTAAAGCGTCCGTAAAAACCTATGGCTATCTTAGGGCACGACGTCGTGTCTAGGACGGCGCACGGCGAAAAGTTGATACATGTTAAATGACCCTTAGGTTTTTGGAAACACACAAAACACACAATCCTTTTGCCAGCCTTGACTTGCATGTAGCTGTATATGTCAGATTAGGCTCGTTTCATACATACAGACTTTTCGCCGTGCGCCGTCCACGACACGACGTCGTGTTCCAAAGTTACCAGGCTTGTCTATGGACGCTTTCACATGTCACGACCACGTGTGAAAGCGTCCTTAGCCACCTATGGTTATTTGAAAGCACGACGTCGTGTCGTGGACGGCGCACGTCCAAAAGTCGATACGTGTGAAACGACCCTTATAATATCATATTTGGCGTTTTCGTTACAGAGATGGCTATTTATAAGATCCTTAAGATAAAAATGAACTGGCAAATATGCTGAAACGAGAAGAGAAGTATTTCATTTGCTCCTATATACTCGTACGCTCTCCATCAGCCTAAACCATGAATATTTATGAAACAGTTGTCACAGCAAAAGTTAGTACACATTACTCGTTTGAGATAATTTCTTCGCCTGCATTTTAATTACTGACTAATTGTCCTACACTATTAATTGTCCGCCGGTAGCGTAGGCGGAAACGTGCTGTTTTTGCATTCGCTTTGTTGTGGGTTCGAATTCTGCACTCATCCTCGATTTGCCGCACTTACTGTTACTCCCTCTAAGAAACTAATAGCATAGGGCAACGGCGACGGCTTTGGCTGCAGAAACTAAGTGCCTCCTTGCGTGTGCTCCTGTTGCAGTCTAAAGTTGCGACTACAACATTGATGGAAAACGAAACTCCAGTCTCTTCGGAGACGTGGATTTCGATCCCACCGCTGCTACGATATTTAGCCTATTACACTCCTCACCATCACCACCACCGCCACCACCTTTGTAAAGTTCCAGCTAACTATGTTGCAGAGTATTCAGTTAGTCCCCACGTCCTGCTTTGGCCAGTGTGAGGGATCGATAGCAAAGCAGGCACTGGTTAGCACTCGACTACACAAATTCTACCAACCTTGTGTGTGTGTGTACAGTGAGGGACAAAAATATCTTCCCAGGTTTGTCCGAAGATAGATTAAACATGGCGAAACGTATTAAGAATTGGTTAGAGACGATTCTCGTACTGTTTCGCCAGTTTTAATCGATCTTCGGACAAATCTGGAAAGATATTTTTAACTTTCGCTGTTCCTCCACACAAACCTTAATTCATATTTATAGGAAAAAAAAAATAATATTCTAATATAAAAAAAATCGCATTTTGTTAATAGAGTGGTAAAAGTTATTTTGCCCGCCTGTTGGTTATTTTTAGTCTTTCTTAAAACGAGAAGCTGAAAAAGGGAGAGAAAGTTTTTTTTTATGTCCCTCTTTTTGTAGACAATAGATAAGGGCCGAAGGCCCAGCCCCCTGCGAAGCAGAGACCAGCGAAGCCAGTGGCTCGTTTCCAGACATTTTCAAATTATTCTCTTCTGGTACAATGAGGCTTCAACTGCGCAAAACAGATACGTAATCCCCTACCAGTTCCTCAATGATTTCCAGTGATTAGCGTTTGTTTCGATTGTTCGTGCACATAAAGTTGAGGCCTTGGCCACAATTAAGCGCCTCCTGGTGTAAGAAAATAACAATGGAGGAGACTGCAAGAAACCATAAGGTCTACACTAGGCAGCTCCATGTCCCTTAGCACCTGCCATCCCTATCCATAAAGTTATCTAATCTTCTCTTAAAACAACCGATAGTTTCAGCGCTCACTAACTACCTGGTTACTGAGTCTATTCCATTCGTTAACCACTCTATTGGTAAACCAGTTCTTGTCTATTTCCTTCCTTTTTTGTGTGTTTTCGTCGATGGCAAGCAAATGGAGATTGTGAGTAGGCAAAAAGGAGAAAAGAGAACGTTTCTGGTTGGAATTGAGAGTATTCAATTGTTTAAAATGGATGACACTGTTTAAGGACTTGAGTACAAGAGTGGGCGATAAGTGCACTGAAGACGTGACAGTTTTTTTTTTCAGTTGTCGACAAGTCTATCAACAGAAACACCATGTGAGGAAGAAGCCTTTGTTAGTATTTTTTGTTGTTGTTATTGTTGATACAATGAAGAATGGCTAAAGGACACATAATCGTGGACGAGACTGAGGATGTAGCAGTGTCGAGAAAGGGAGGGATTATGTCGAAACATAGATAATTATTTCATTGTGGACCGTAGTAATATCACAAGAGATAATGGCTGTAAAATAGTCTATAAGAAATCAAACACCAATGAAACAAAAACTTTTCTCTGGCGGTATTGTAAATGTTTGGAGCATAGATAAGCATATGGGGTTCAACCCGAATCTAACTTATTTCTCAGAATCGTGAGTTCGCACACTTAAATCAAGTTCGTGGTTCTTAATTTTCTCCACTGCTTAACCCAGGGCCGTTTCTAGCTTTGTGGGGGCCCTAGGCAAAAGTTAGAGAGATAGACAGGTTGGTATTTCATTTATACCTGTAAAGTTTGCCAAACAGTAATTAAACGACTTTTATATCTTTTGATGGTGTTAAAGGATGCAAGTAACTATTACACCATCTTTATTTATTTAAACATTTATTTTAACTTAACATCAGTCTCTGAATACAAACCACACTTCAAAATATTGGTAACTTAACATCAAAGTCTCTGAATACAAACCACACTCCAAAATAGTAGTAACTTAACATCACAGTCTCTGAATACAAACCACCAACTGCATTGTATTGGGCTCAAAATCTCTGCTTTCTGGCTTTTTTACTAGCAAAATCATCAATGATGTCTTCATACAACACGTCTTTCCCCACTTCATGGTTGATGCTGATTATTGCAAGAACACTGAGTCGCTCCTGCCCCATAGATGATCTTAAATAGGTCTTGATGAGTTTCAGCTTCGAAAAGCTCCTCTCTGCTGAGGCCACAGTCACAGGCAGAGTACAGGCAATTCTCAGTGCAACCCACAGATTGGGATACAATTCCTCAAAATGTTTTTTGTGGATAAAGGTGAGGAGCTCAAGAGCAGTCATTTCGTCTGAGGGCAAACTTGGTAAGTGCTTAACTTCCATAGCCAGTTCCTTTCCATCAATGTCACTTTCATTTCCAGAGGTTAATGTCTTGCATAGTTTGTCACACTGGTTGTTCAATGACTGATCATCCAGTTTCTGGAAATTAAGCAGCATTCCAAATTGGTCTCTTACTTCACTCAGAGTTTTAAATCTATCAGTTAAGGATTGAATGGTAGTGTCAACAACAACATTAAAGAATGTCATTTCAAGCCTCTTCATTGCATCTGCAATGGGCTCATCTGCGGCCTCATAAGCAAAGTGTCTTTTTGTACTTCTTAATCTCTTTTCTTTGAGTACAGCCTCTACATTCATTTCCTCACACATATCTTTAGCAGAGACTTGAGCTGAAGTGAACCCAATTCTTCTGTAGTTAGTCAGAGATGTTTTCGCTTTAGTAAGGAGATCAACTGCCACATCAAGCTGCATTTTAGGAGACTGCAGGAGCTTACTGACATGGTTCACAATGTGTAGAATGTCATACCATATGACTGTGCAAATGATAAATCGGTATGACCCCACCTCTTCTGCCAGACTTTGGGCTTCAACCTTGGTCAGAGGATCAGACATTTCCCTGACCTTCAACAAAGCTTCCCTTATATTAGAGGCCTGATACCGCACAGCTTCTATGCTATTAATACGGCTCTCCCATCTTGTGTCACTCCAGGTCTTGAGTGCAACAGTGACATAATCTTTTAGGATTGCCCATCTTTGTGGTGAGGCTGAAAATAGGTTGTACAGTTTCTGAACAGTGCCGAAATAGCTAGTGGCATCTATTGAAGCTGTTGCTGCATCAGATATCATCAAGTTTAGGGAATGTGCTCCACATGGAACATAGAGTGCACGAGGGTTCTTCTCAAGAAGTCTGGCTTGAACTCCTTTGTTTCTCCCTTTCATGTTGGCACCATTATCATATGATTGTCCTCTGCAATCTTCAAGGAGAATATTCAGTTCCGTCAATTTCTTTATAATTAGAGATGACAAACCAAGACCTGTTGTTTCAGAAGCTACAAGGAACCCCATAAAATGTTCCTTAATTTCTGGTTTCTTATCCATTTTGACAGTCCTTATGACGACTGACATCTGTTCTTGATGGCTTACATCGGGAGTACAGTCCAAAATAATTGAATAATATTCGGACTGTTTAACTTCAGTCACCATTGTGTCCATTATTTTAGTACTGATTGAAGCAATAAGTTCATTTTGGATGATATTTCCAAGGTAGCTGGAATGACTGAACTGGCCACTCTCAACACGCTCAATGTGCTGCTTCATGACAGGATCAAATTTAGCAAGCAGCTCCACCTCTTTTAGAAAATTCCCATTATTCTGCTGGTGTAACGTGTTTGATGAACCTCTAAATGCAAGATTTCTCTCGGCTAAGGATTGGACAATGGCGATTAAGCGAGTCAGGACATCTCTCCAGCGCCTCTTTTCAGCCTCCAATAGTGTTCTTTCAGCTTGGTCTATTGTCTTTCCAGTTTGCAAACGGAGTTGTAAATCTTTCCAGGTTGCCATGTGCGCTATGTGTGCTGGACTGCTTTCATGACTTTTCAAAAGTGTGCCTATGTTTTTCCAGTCTGTCAGTCCTTCTGTCACTAACTTTTGTTCTTTGGTTGAAAATAATTTACAACAAAAGCAATAGAGAGCATTTTTTTTTTTTTTTTTGAGTAGATAAGCCAAGTCCGCTTCATCTCTTCTCCATTAACCAATGTTCTACAAAAATAATGATAATGAAAACTTCTTCCGTCTTCTTTTTTGGGAAATGTGAAATCAGAACTAATCTGAAATGGCCCTCTACCTACTGCATCCGTTCTAAATGCATCAGACAGAATAGTTGGCCAGTTAGCAGGATCTAGTGGTTTAGAATAAATGGGAGGCTGCTCAGGAGTAGATGATGCCTTCTGTGGTTCTGGGGAATGTGGTGGTCTTGGTGGCAGTACAGCTTCCTGGACAGATCCTGATGAATGTGATGGCACTGGAGCATCCTGTTCAGGAAGTTCTGAATATTCCTCTGGCTTGCTGTCTGGAGCTCCAATATATTTTAGAATTGATCCTGCAAAATTACAAATTTCCTTAGATGATTAGGCGTTAGTCTAAAATAATACTCACCATTCAGAAAACATAATAAAACCAAACTTTAATATGTTTCTTTAAATTATTAAATAAACGATAATGAATTACCTTTTTCTTTTGACCATTTTTCTTCGTCAAATTTCTTTTTCTTTCGTTTCTCTGCTCCGCTGAGATAAATTCGTTTTGATGCCATTACGGGAATGATGATTGGCGAGTCTTAGAGTCTAATGTAGGCCTAGCACAGAAATCTATTAAGTGAAAACCTTATAAATACATGGAATCAATTTTACATACACGATATTCGAGTAGAACAAATATGATTAATTTTATCAGTGTAGGCCTAACACAGATATCTGTAAAGTGTAAACCTTTTAAATACCCCTTAATAAAAATAATTCTACATACACGAAATTCGGGTAGACCTGAAAGGTGAACAGATGGGTGATTGTTGAGCCTGTGGTTATCTTAATATTGTATACGAACTAGAGAAACGGACCACACGACAAACGGAATAGAATTAATTTATTTCTGTCACTTCCTTTTGAGCTCACCTCGGTCCTGCCATCTAGTGTTTTTTTTTTTTTTTTCATTAGGTAGGTGAAGTGAGAAAATAAATAATCATAATTTGATAATAAAGAAATAAGCGAATAAATGAATAAGGGATTGGATAAAATATCGATACAAAATAAACAAAATTGAACATATGAACATATATGAACATTGAATATTGAAAAAGGTGGAAAAGGTAAACATTCCATAGAATACAAACATTTCCTATTGTGCATACAAATATAATAAAAGGAATTCCAACTTACAGTCACAGAACACACAAACTTACAAATTTACACTATTAGAAGCTAAGCATGATGCGACCAAAGAGTAAACAAGAACGCTGGTGATGCCAATTCCAGTGACAATTAAAGCCAAACAATTGGACAAAGAATAGTAAGCTAATGGCCAAAAAGAGTTTGTAATCAACAATTAATAACATCTGTAGCCATAAGTCCTAGCTTAGTGAACACATAAATGGATAAATAAAGCCAATTAATGCTTACCATATTATATCTTTAGATTAAATAAGATGTAGGTGATTTTTAACAAGATAGTATTTTTAGCAGACGATCAAAACATTTCAAACAATAACAAACACTGCAAGAGGCATATTGTTTATTTGCGTCGGCGGGCGGGAGAGGCACAGGCTCATATTTGACCTTCGGTAGCGTTACCTAGCCAATGGGCCGGCCGGGGGCCCCCTGGTAGGTTGGGGGCCCTAGGCAATCGCCTATACCGCCTATAGCTAGAAACGGCTCTGGCTTAACCCTTCCCCGTTTTCAATTCGCAAGCAGTAACGGACCAACAGGTCTGTTGCTGCTTGCTTCTCCTTTATTTTTGTAATTCTTTCTATCAACGAACGAAAATTAAAATGACGAAGAGAAAGAGGTTGAGGCGTGAAGGACGAAAAAGGGAGACAAACATAAGAAAAGTTATGAAAAATTATGTGACAAGGAAATATGGAATCCGGGTGAGGAGGGGGCAGGATGAAGAGTAAAGCTCAGGAACGGGTGAGATGGAAGAAGTGTAAATATTAAAAGTGACAGTGAAAGAGGCGTCTCAGACTGGTGTAATAAGAAACTAGAACAGATGAGGAAGAAAGAAATGAAGAAACGAGGTTTGTCCCAAGAATAAAATGGAATATTTTTTTTTGTAGAATTTAAGAAATGTCGGAATGAACCGAGAAAGGGGGCGACAATACAAACATGAAAATGAGGACAAGATATCTGAGGATCTTAAAGAAAATAAGATCTTTCTAGAAGAGGGCGAACAAAATGAAAAAATAATATAAAGAAGATTATAAGTAGGATTAAGGATAAGAACGTAAAACATTTAACAGAGAATGTAGAAATTTTGGAGAGATGGAAGGAATAGTTGGAAGCGCTGCTAAATGTTAGTAAAAATAGAAAAGTTGGAATGTCGACATTTTGGAATGTCGACACTTAGTAGAGGTGGAGAGACACAAATCAGCGAAAAATAGATAGAGGAAGCAGTAGCGAAGTTGAAATGTGAGAAAAATGTAAGATTGTGTGAGGTGACTGTGGAGATGATCAAACAGAAGATAAGACAGAGTGATTAGCAAGGGTGATTAATGATGGTTCGGTTAACGACACGAACTCCCCCTGTCAGAAGGCTAGGATGGTGCCCCTTTCAGAGGATTTTGTAGCGTGGAATTTAATTAACCATGCCCTTGGTCCAACTCGCTTGCTGCAGTGTAATACATATTACGAAAAATGTAGTGTGTCCAAGGAGTGGAAGAAAGCATGCATGGTGCCAGTTTATCTGTAAAGGTGAAGATTGCATCCTCGAATGTAAGAACCATAATTTATTTTAGCTTCCCAGATAAGAAGTATGGCATAATGATAGTGCAGAGAATAATGAGAAAAACAGACAATGGAGGAGGAACAGTGTATTTTGTGGATTTAGAGAAGGCGTATGAGAGAATAGGTAGGGAATGAGTAAGGAGGAAAATGAGACTATATGGGAGGGAGAATAGGCAGTGAAGATAATGATAGTACAGAGAATAATGAGAAAAACAGATAATGGAGGAGGAGCAGCAGTGTGTTTTGTGGATTTAGAGAAGGCGTAGGAGAGAATAGGTAGGAAATGAGTGAGAAAATGAGACTGCATGGAGGAAGAACAGTGTGTTTTGTGGATTTAGAAAAAGTGTATGAGAGAGTAGGTAGGAAATGAGTACGAGACTGCATGGAATGGGGAATAGTCAGTGGGAATAATATGTGAGAAACTTAGTGAGAGTAATTAATTAGGAAAAAAGAGATGTTTGAGGTAAATATTGTTTTAAAAGAGTGTATAATGTTACCAATGTCGTTTATTCATTTATTCTATTTATTATCATTCATATTACAATTCTTATTTATTTGTTTATTCATTCATTTATCATTATCATAATTTTTTTCGCATCCGACCTAGTTATGGACCAAAAGATCTCCTATCGGCATACTCCTCCTTTGTAATCCTTTAACCTGTATAATGATGGAATGATGAGAGAAATAAAGGCCTGCGTGGTAGGCAAGTGGATACCGTCTCGATCTTATGATCAGGCAGTCATGGGATCGATTCCCGGGACCCGATGTGTGCTTCCTGACACTCCTGGGCAAAGCGGGAGGGCGACCCAAACATCGCCCCCCCCCCCCAAAAAAAAAAAAAAAGAGAGAGAGAGAGAGAGAGAGAGAGAGAGAGAGAGGCTTGCTACAACCGACAGAGCTTGCTCTAGCATGGGTTTCTTGTTGTCAACCCTTAGATGTCCTGTGTGCACACTCGCACGCATATGGAATAAGCGTGTGCTCCAACGTCTTCAAGTCAACTCTCGAGTGATTCTCTATCGTTCCTCAGGATCTGACGCTAAGGGACATTCAACTGTCGCCAGTGACCAGAGGACTAGGCCTTCCAGGAAACGCCCGAACACCTGCTCAGACAATGAATCTCGCGCTTCCTGACTACAATAGACGTGTCTCCTGTCATCTTCGCGAACCGACGCGACAAATATTTCCTCCGATCATTATATGGCACCACTGTAAATACGATATATAAAATATTTATCCTGTCAACCCCCCCCCCTCCCCGAGTCTTCCTCGGAGGTTGCATGTACTTGTAAACCGGAGAAAGCTTGAACATTAAAGTAAAGACAACTCTTCTCGTTTGTCTCACCAGGACCCAACTACAAATCTACATTCTCACTTACCACTTCATTGGGCCGGGATGGTGAGTGAGGAGTGAGAGAATGATTATGATGGTATATATAGGAGTGGAGGTCATAGTACCGATATGGAATTGCATGGGGTATGGAGGAAATGGAGAATTATGACTACATAGAAATTCTACTCAAAAACTCAAATTTCATAAACGTCTTCAGTGATAATGGGAAGCACGAGGAATTACAATTCATAAATGGCTCATTTGTGACAAAAAAAGAGTTGGTTGGAAATTGATAGAAATGAAGATAATTACGATATAAGAAAGCAATAATTAAAACCACTACGAACAAGAGCTGGGGAGGAATGTGTAACTCATAAATATATTATGAAATATATTATCATCATGATGATCCTCATCGCTATAATCGTCACCATCATGATCCTCATCGCTATCATCGTCATCATCATGATCCTCATCGCTATCATCATCATCATCATGATCCTCATCGCTATCATCGTCATCGTCATCATCATGATCCTCATCGCTATCATCATCGTCATCATCATCATCGTCATCATCGTCATCATCATCATCATCATCATCATCATCATCATCATCATCATCATCATCATCATCATCATCATCATCATCATCATCATCATCATCATCATCATCATCATCGTCATCATCATCATCATCGTAAAAGTGAGACATCAGTAGTCCAAGAGCATTTTCATTCTTTTATATGTAGATATTTTAATCTCTATCAAAGACGAATAAAGTGTGGCTCTGATCCGTAGGGGAGCACCGAAAACAGTCCCTAAGAAGGGCCCCAACTTTATGTGAGATAAAGTGTTTAAGTAGTATGTCTGGTATGACAAGGATAGATAGAGTAAGGCATTAGGAGGTGATGCGGAGAGCGAGGTTGGTAACTCGAATTTGCCCGCGCATTCCAAACTACACATTTTAACAGTTTTCTTTCAGTTTGATTTATTTATTTTTTTATCCAGCAATATATTTGCGCATTCTTGTTACACTAGTGATCTACACTTTCCAAGCATGTGAAATATCAAGGGTTTAAAATGTATAGTAGAGACGGGACAGGAGAGGTGATATTGAGGAAAGGAGTGAGGCAATGAGGAAAAGTGACGGGAATAGCACTGCACTGCAAAGGAGCAATGTAAAACGCCACGCCAAAATACGAAGGAAACGTAGAGGTATACTGGGGCAATTACTAAGTGAAGCGGTGAAGAAGAGGTTCCAGGAAGAAAAGAAAACAAGAAAAAAATGGCGTTCAAGAAAGATATAAAGTGACGAAGAACAAAAGAAAGAAATTGAAGATGGGGGGAGGTATGAGAGGTTGAGGGTGGGGAAGGAAGAGGAGAGAGAGAGAGAAGCGAGGAAAGAAGGTGATGCAGGCGTGGGGCAGGACCGAAGGGAATATTGGAATACAGTATTGGAAATGTTCAGGAGAAGGTGGGAAAGAGAAGACGTAGGAAAGGAAGGTGGAGAAGTTAGAAGTAAGAGCGGGAGGTGGATCAAAGTCGGGAACAATGGTGCAAAGTGGAATGGAGGCGAAGGTGATGCTGGAGGAGGTCGAGGCTAGGGCTGAAGCACAGGCGGAGGGGAAGATGAAGGAAGAGTAGAAACGAGAAGTGAGGGATAATTGTAATATATGAGAAGGAAAAGAAAAAGAGAGAAGAGGCGAGATTGAAGATGAAGGAAGAATAGAAGTGAGAGATGATAGTCATATCATATGAAAAGGAAAAGAATAAGAATAAAATATAAAAGAGAACAGGAAGGAAGAGGGAAGAAGGAAGAGTAGAAATGAGAGGTGATAGTCATACCATATAAAAAGGAAGAACAGAAAGGAGGAAGGAAGAGTAGTAACAAGTAGTGATAGTCATACCGTGTGTAAAGAAAAGAGGGAGAGAGAGAGAGAGAGAGAGAGAGAGAGAGAGAGAGAGAGAGAGAGAGAGAGAGAGAGAGAGAGAGAGAGAGAGCAGAGAATAGGAAGGAAAATGGAAGCGTAGGAATGAGAAGTGAGGGATAGTCATACCATATGAAAACAAAAAGATAAAAGAGAGCAAATGTAGGAAGAAATAAACACAAGGGACATAGAGAGGATTGCATACGATACCATAACCACTCAGACCTAATAGACCAGCGGTTCTCAACCTTTTCCCCGTTACATATCCCGAGAGTCGCTAGACCATCGACCCGTACCTCCATTAACCTGACACAGAATGGTAATATATCAAGACTAATTAAATATATATTAGTACCGCAATAAATATCAAATGGTTCAGCTTGTAATGACTTTATTCATCAGTAAAGCATTAACATAAAAAAAATCAATGTACAAAGTTCTCTCGCTGTAGATTTAAATGTTTAAGTAATCTTTCTCTAGTCTTGTTATAGACCCTAGTCAGCAATGTGTCTATAAAAATAAAAATAAAACAATTAACAAGAGATCAAAGAAAAAGAGGATGGGCGAGGAGATAACGGAAGGAGGAACAAATATGATGTTTAGCGGAAGTAGCATGGAAAAAGTGGAGGGGAAACAAGGGAATGTATATGAAAGGTGGAATGAGGGCAAAGGAATGGGGTTGGGGAGGTATGTAGAAGGAGGAGGAAGAGGCAGTACGGCGGTGGTGGTAGTGGTAATAGTAGTGATGATAGTTTCGCGTAATGGTAGCGGTGTATCCTATCATGTACTATTGTGCAAGCTCATCAAATTGTGCCATGATCTGCATTTTCATGAGGATTTTTACTATATTCATACAGAAAATAATTATTCCGGTTGGCTCACTGACTGGATTCTACGACCAGTATAAAAGAAAATACAACTACGTGTTCATAGTGCACATTATTACTCATAAAACGTCACAAAATGTGTCGACAAGCCATAGTTCTGCAATTATGAAGTTTAGCAATATCGCAACTGTTGTGCTATGCAGAAAGACTGTGTTGCCTGGCGTACGATAATTCTGAGAGCTCCTTCTATTACTTCTTCTTGTTTATGTTCAATTAGCTTATATTCAGCTCATTCCTGTTTATCAAATGTTTACTAAATATTATTTCATTAACCTCTTTACTTGCTAGGCCCTTACAATTTTATGTTTTGGTTGAAAACGTATCTTAATATTAACCTTCTAAATATTTGGTTTGATAGGCATTTCGTACTTAGTTAAACATGTAGAATACTCACATGCTCCTTGGAAAATAATAAGAGTACCAATGATATCTAGTCGGTATATATGCTGTTAGAATAAGACTCACAATAAATTCATGTTATTCTTCAGTAAATACTTGCATCTATCATAAAAGATAGGAATATCTACTTTGTATTTCATCTAATCGGTGATTATTTGACAAATGGAATATGAAATTTTTATGATTGAAATACATCTGCAACACGAATAACCCAATGATTTCGTTACCCAGAGTGTGTGGGTGAGCGTGACATGTCCCGTTAGCCATGGTCAATTTTCCTAAGCATACGGCAGAAACGATCTGTCGTTGTGTCAAGTCCTATTGCATGCATATGCCGGAGGACGAGTCCATTCGCTTACTGGGGTACAGTACGTGCTCCCCTCTTGACACGCCTGGGTTTATCAGTCATGCAAATTTACCAGGTATCAATTAAGCCATGTGCAATAATAAAGTGCTTTGTGTTATGGGCATATGTATATATGTAAAGCATCTGCATGCTACGATGCGTACAGGAAGTTTATATATACATATATATATATATATATATATATATATATATATTATATATATATATATATATATATATATATATATATATATATATATATATATATATATATATATATATATATATAAAACACAACAGTCCACAAGACTATAAAATTAACCGAGCAAGTGAGTCTGCCCCACATCCTTCATAATTCTTCCTTTCTTCCATTTCACTCTTTCCTTCGACTAAATCTCAAAATCCCCCACTCCCTCCCTCTCCCCATCTTATTTATCCTGCCCTCTAACTATATATATATTTATATATATATGTGTATAAATATATAATATATATATATATCTATGTATATATATATATATATATATATATATATATATATATAAGTTATACATGGGATATAAAGGCACACGTGACATAACATCGTGTTACATAGCACTGATATGAAACAGTCCACGAGACTATAAAAATAACCGAGCAAGTGGGTCTGCCCCACATCTATCATAACTCTAACTTCCTTCCATTTCATTCTTTCCATACACTAAACCCCCAAATCCCCCCTCCCTCCCTCTCCCCCATCTTATCTATCCTGCCCTCTAACTAAAAACTGATATGATCACTTTTGTCCTCTACTAGTCCTCCTTTCTGGAATCTTCCTAAAAAATTTACGACCTCATGTCTCCATCTCTTTAGAGCGATGTTCAGCCTTAATAATAGGAGCACTGGTCACCAACGATGAAATACAGACTGGTGATGGTTATAGTGATGGCGATGGTCATGATAAAGGTTAAAATGAAGGTAACGGTGAAAGTGATGGTAATGATGATAAAAGTGATGGTAATGATGATAAAAGTGATGGTAATGATGATAAAAGTGATGGTAATGATGATAAAAGTGATGGTGATGATGATAAAAGTGATGGTGATGATGATAAAAGTGATGGTAATGGTGATAAAAGTGATGGCAATGATGATAAAAGTGATGGTGATGATAAAAGTGATAGTGATGATAAAAGTGATGGTGATGACGATGGTGATGATGACGACGATGACGATGATGATGACAATGACGATCATGACGATGACGATGATGACAATGACGATGATGACAATGACGATCATGATTATAACGATGATGATTATAACGATGATGATGACGATGACGATGGTGATGATGACGATGATGATGATGATGATGATGATGATGATGATGATGATGATGATGATGATGATGATGATGATGATGATGATGATGATGATGACGATGATGATGATGATGATGATGATGATGATGATGATGATGATGATGATGATGATGATGATGATGATGATGATGATGATGACGATGATGATTATGACGATGACGATGATGACGACGATGATGATGACGACGACGCCGACGACGACGATGATGATGATGATGATGATGATGATGATGATGATGATGATGATGATGATGATGATGATGATGATGATGATGATGATGATGATGATGATGATGATGATGATGATGATGAAGACGACGACGACGACGACGACGAAGATGATGAAAGTAAAAGGAGAATATTTGAAGGCGGGGCCTAGGGAAGAGGGAGCGGGTAAGTCTTATCGATTGTTAACGGAAAAGGAAGAGAGGGCACAAGCACAAGAATGAGGAAGAGGAGGAGGGAAGAAGGAAAGAGAAAGAAGGAAAAAGATGAAGAAGAAAGGGGATGGTGGAAGAGGAGAAAAAATGGAAAGATGGAAGATGAAGGAGGAAGAGAAAGAAGAGGAAAAAGAAAAAATGGAAACTAAGGTGAGTAAAAAGAAGAGTAATCAAAGGTTTGGCTCAGGGAAATGATGATTAGATGTAGGTGTTGAGAGAGAGAGAGAGAGAGAGAGAATGCCCAAGAAAGGAAGGAGAGAGTGATGAACCAGAGATCTGGAAGGATATCAACTGAGGAAGGAAAGGAAGGACTGCGCATGCGTCAGGAGCAGTAGAGGAAAGGCCATTGGATTGTCGGGAATGAGGAGAATTGGTGCTTGAAGGAATCGGCAGGAAGCCTAACGAGAATAAGGGAGCAGCTATGAAGGTCGTGGGAACAAATGAGGTTTGAATACGACACGAGAAAGAGAAGGAAAGGAGAGAAAAAGCACAGAATTTTGAGGTACAAAAATAGAACGAGAAGAGCGAGCATTGTTAAATGAAGTAAAGGGGTCATGAATGATATTTTGAGTAAAGTTGACCAAGAAGGAATATCGTGGAACATAGGTGACTCAGTGGTTATGGATAGAAATGACAGAGGAAAAGATGGGGGTAGACTAAAGTAAAAACCAAAAATGGGATTGAAATGGGATTTAATGGGAATGCAGGCAAGAAACGTCGTTCAAAGAATAGGCTTGGACTAGACCTGACAGGATCTGATTCGACGTGAGTATGTTCCGTTGATGAACGAAGGAAAGATCTGAGATTCCTGGATGGGTTCGTTGGAGAAAGGAAATGTGTAAAAGACTCATTAAGAACAGAACAGGTGCTAAGAATTGTGGGATCCAAAAAGAAAATTGATAGCGGGGCCTATACTCTGAGATAATACGATCAATTAAGGGTAATAACTTCATGATTTCAGTGACAAATCCCTCAGTTTATATGGCCTACAGTTTTATTATTTCTTACCAGTTTAAACAAAGTTCGTCACAGTGTTCTTTGCTCAAGACATGAGCCCAAAGCACGGGACTCACTTGAGACGCGGGGTCCAATTTGATCAAATCGGTCAAATAGGCCCTGGCCGAGGATCTAAAGTCGCTGAAAATAGTTCATAAGTGAGATGGAAAAAAATGGCCTCATGATCAAGATGAATAAAATCGAGACTCAACTTCGCATCTGAGATGGATAAAAGAATTTGATAGTACCGAAAACAAAAATTGAAATGGACTCCACTATGGCAAAGGAGCTTCTTAATTCATAAGCACCATGGAGAGATTCCAATAGCTTATGAGATCTTGCAGGCGTCATATATAGACCTCAGGTGTTGTAGACTGGTCATTCAAGAGCTTTTTAATGTCACCCCACTGTCGCCACTGTCGCCTCTATTGCCCACTTTCGCCACAGTAATCGCCCTTGTGGTCCTCACTTATGGATATGATGACTTCTTTTAATCATAATCTTCTTCCGTTAGTTCGAATTATACACAACACTCTCCCCGATGTTCTTCAAATGAATTCCTCGAGAGCGCGTATGCAAGATCTTACATGAATTAGTGACTTTCTTAGCACAATGATCTTTAACTTTATATTTAAGATCCTCCCCAAAGGGCATGATCTTACAATCATGAACCAATTGAATTTTCTCCTCCTCCACATATTTACGGCAATATTGTTTACTTAGAATCATCTCGAGTCTGCATAACTCTCACTTAGGTTATAAAGTAATGTCGTATCATCAAAAATTCAAATGTACACTCGAACTCCAGGGCTCTTGTTTATAAACACTATTTTTATTACCTACACAAGGCGGAACGCGGACTTCAGGCAGCTCGCTAGTCTATTATTTACAAACAACCTACCTATAAAATGCAACAACCCGTCTTCTACCCCTCCTTCTACCCTCTTGTCTACCAGCCTCTTACATTAAATGCCAAAATTTTCTCGCATGCCAACAGAGTAACATAAATGATAGACCTACATACAGGTATGAGGTCCCTCACTTCACCTCGTAGGGCCCCAATCCGCCACCTAGCGTAGCATGCGGTTACCAATAGCCATACAAAAGAAGTTAGAGATTTATCAGTTATTTGTTTTAAGGTGAGCTCTGGGTTTCGCGTGCGGGAAGAAAGTCGTTAGTGTGCCAGCTTTTGGCACGCGTGCCAAAGGCTACCCATCCCTGTTCTTGAGACTTTCCATAAATCCTAGAGAAAGCAAAAAATATTTAGGAAATATTTGCAAATATTTATGCGTATGCAAGTGGCACTACATTGTAAGATACTAATGTCTGCAATAGGTTATTTCTGAAGGAAAGGGAGAGGAAGTGAAGCAAGAAGACAAATCTGTAAAGAAAAATGGAAAACAAAGAGAAGTATTGTTAAAAAGATAAGTTTCTCCTTGGCCATTCCAGAGGTCAACAGAAGAGAAACTGCCGATAGATGATAGCATAAGGGACTAGCAAAATTTACAGTTCGAATGTGAAAGAGTCTAAGATGAACGAGTCAGACAAAAAAAAAAAAAGGAGCATAAGGTATTTGCCTTTGAGCGTCACCCAGATCTACTCTCTTCCCATTGGATTATCGTTAGTGCTACAGACAAGTAAGCATTGGTGTCAGGCGAGACACAGCGTTATGATAATGATGCAATGTTGATAATGATTGAGACATTCAGAAACAAAGGGGCATCCCCACCACTTTTATTGATTCAGAGTTAAGCACGGATATATATATATATATGTATGTATATATATATATATATATATATATATATATATATATATATGAATATATATATACATATATATATATATATACACACACACATATATATATATTATGTATATATATATATATATATATATATGTGTGTGTGTGTGTGTGTGTGTGTGTGTGTGTGTGTGTGTGTGTGTGTGTGTGTGTGTGTGTGTGTGTGTGTGTGTGTGTGTGTGTGTGTGTGTGTGTGTGTGTGTGTGTGTGTGTGTGTGTGTGTGTGTGTGTGTGTGCAAGCAATCACATCACCGTGATACAAAAATGCAAAATAACCACAGGAGAAGGGAAACTTGTAGACAGTAAGTACTTTCGTATATTACATCTTCAGACTAAATGACAGAGATACAGAGTTGTGTTTAAATGTAAGTATCAGGTAGCAACCATAGGGGGGAGGGGGAGACAATACAATGCGGGAAGGGGGGATGACCTTACCTCTATCGACCTGACCAACACATAAGGTTCAATCTGGCGGAAACATTTTGGTGACCATTTGGGTTACCAATTTATCACATTTAAAATGTCCATAGCTTAAGTTTATATTTTTATCAAACGTGCCTGATATTAAGCAGGATTCTATTATATTTCTTTCTTGTAGGCTTTTTCCTTTGGCTAAAATTGTTGCCTTAGGCCAATCAATATGATGGTTGTATAATGCTTTATGTTGAAATAACGCATTATTTTCCTGGGCAGATCTCACACTATATTTATGTTGGGAAATCCTTGTTTCCAAGTTTTTCCCAGTTTGTCCAATATAAAATTTGTTACGATCTTAAGGAATTTTATAGACCACACCGTTTTTGTTAGAAGGGCTGTTCTTAATTAATGGTGTGGTCATATTTAAAAGCTTCTTTGACATACAGTTTCTTGAGTAAGTTGACAATACTAAGAAAAATTCTATGAAAAGGAAGAACAAGTGTATTAAGTTCTTTATGGCTCTTTGTTCTTGATTGCAAGCTTTGTAAAAGTGTTTCTTGGCGGTATTGTGACATTGATTAAGAATATGAGTGGGATATTTTAACTTTTCCCCAATATTCCGGATAGTTCTAATTTCGTCATCAATAAATTCAGGATCTGAAATCCTGTAAGCTCTCAAGTACATGGAAATAAAAACTGATCTTTTTACATTGATATGGTGATTGGAATAAAAATGAACATAGGAAAGAATATTGGTAGGTTTTCTATAGACTTTTGTTTTCAGAGTACCATTATCTCTAATTATTTCAACATCTAAAAAGGGCAAACTGTTGTTATTTTCTATTTCAAGAGTGAAGTTAATGGAGGGTACCAGTGAATTTAGATTAATAAGGAAATCATCAATAGATAGGTTATTAGGCCAGAAACACAAAACATCGTCTACATATCTGAACCAAATAACTTTTTCATCTTTAATAGTTGGTAATAAATATTTTTCAAAATATTCCATGTAGATGTTAGCTAAAACCGGTAAAAGGATTCCACATAGCCATCCCGAAGGTCTGTGTGTAATATTTCCCCTCAAAGACAAAAGAAGAATTATTTACACACAGACTTATTAATTTATAAAAAAAAAAAATTAATAATAAAAAATACAAGGGATACCATCAATACTGTTACCAAGAATATGTGGGAGAAAAGTTAAAACATCTTGAAATGGAACATAAGTAAAGAGCCCAGTAACATCGAAACTAACTCAATTGTAAGGGTAATCAATGTTGAGAGATTTAACCTTTTTAATCAAGTCTTCACTATTTTGAATATGTGAATTAGAAATAGTACCTACAAATGGAGAAAGCTTTGTCACAAGCCACTTAGAAAGCTTTCTCTATTTGTAGGTACTAATGCCAAGATTGTAACAAATTTTATATTGGACAAACTGGGAAAAACTTGGAAACAAGGATTTCCCAACATAAATATAAGACATAAGAACATAAGAATGAAGGAGAGTGCAAGAGACCATAAGGCCTACACTAGGCAGCTCCCTATCCATCACCACCTGTCACCCCCATCCATAAAGTTGTCTAATCGTTTCTTAAAACAACTGATAGTTTCAGCGCTTACTACATGGTTACTAAGTTTATTCCATTCGTCGACCACCCTATTAGTAAACCAATTCTTGCCTATTTCCTTTTTAAATCTAAATTTGTCCAGTTTATAACCATTACTGTGAGTCCTGCCCTGTTGTTTTAATATGATACCCTTGTTTGCATCTTCCTTGTTAAAGCCTTTGATCCACTTGAACACCTATATTAGATCACCCCGCACTCTGCGTCTTTCCACAGAGTGTAAGTTAAGGTGCCTAAGCCTCTCTTCGTAAGGCAAATTTCTGAGTCCATGTATCATTTTGGTCATTCTTCTCTGTACTGATTCTAGTGAATTGATGTCCATTCTGTAGGACGGAGACCAAAACTGTACCGCATAGTCAAGGATGGGTCTAACTATCGCTAGATAGAGTTTGATAATTACCTCTGCACTTCTATTCGTTACCGTCCTAGCAATGAAACCTAATTCTCTGTTAGCTTTATTCCTGGCGCTAATGCACTGTTTCCTGGTTTTAAGGTCCGGACTCACTAGAACTCCCAAGTCTCTCTCGCACTCAGTTTTCTCTAAAAGCGTGTTATTTAAGCTGTATCTATTTTCGGGGTTGTGTAGCCCTACGTTTAACACGCTACACTTAGAGATATTGAAATTCATTTGCCATTTCACCGACCATGTGAACAATTTGTTAAGATCATCCTGCAGAATCTCTGCGTCATCTCCTGACCTAATTAGGCGTCCTATTTTAGTGTCGTCCACAAACTTACTAACATCACTATTTATCCCGTCGTCTAAGTCGTTTATGTACATAATGAACAACAAGGGACCCAAAATCGAGCCCTGGGGGACCTCACTATTAACATTGCCCCACCTAGATTTTACTCCATTTATGGTGACCCGCTGTTTTCTTTTACTAATCCAAGCTCTAATCCATTCTAACACATTTCCTCCTATGCCATGGGCTTTCATTTTGTTTAGTAATCTCTGGTGTGGCACCTTATCGAACGCTTTGCTAAAATCAAGGTAAATAATATTGTAATTATCATTGTTATCTGACGCCTTATATACTTTAGTGTAAAAGGATAGGAGATTAGTCACACATGATCTACCCTTGGAGAAACCATGCTGTGAATCACGAATTAAATTACGTCTTACGATGTGTTCTCTGAGTCTATTTACAATTACTGATTCAAGCATTTTTCCTATAACCGATGTCAAACTGATTGGCCTGTAGTTGCATATAGACGATCTATCTCCCTTCTTAAAAACAGGAACAACGTTTGCTTGCCTCCAAACAGTAGGCACAAAACCAGTGTATACTGATTTATTAAATATTTCAGTTAACTAGTCGCAGATTTCAAATTTACGCTCCTTTAGCATTCTCGGAAAAAATTCATCTGGACCCGGGGATTTTGTAGCTTTAAGTCTTTCAATCTGCTTGACTACTTCTATTTTACTAATGCTGATATTAGATAGACTACTTTCTTCATCCCCTCTGAAAATCGGATCGCAGTCAGGTACTTTATCTAACCTCTCATTAGTAAACACCGATAGAAAATAATTGTTAAACTCCTCACTCATTTTTTCCTCCGGTTCTATCATAACATTTTCATCGTTTTTAATTGTTCCTATTCTTTCTTTACTTTTTATTCTATAAAGATGAAAGAAACCCTTTGGGTTGGATCTTGCTTGACTAACAACCTTACTTTCATAATTACGTTTCGCTGTACGTGTATTCTTTTTAACCAGCTTTGCCATTTCGTTATATCTTGATCTAAGGTGTGTTTCCCCGTTTTTTTATTTTTACGTAAAGTCCTCTTTTCATTCCGATCTCATGTTTCAATCTGTCCGTCATCCATTTGGGAGTATTACTATTTTTCCGTATTGACTTCTGGGGGATAAGTGTATTTTGTGCATTAACAATTAAATCAGATTGCTATACATTTCATCCAAATCGCTGACCTGTCTGTTGAGCCCTCGCCCCCAAATGACCTGACCCAAGGTATGCATATTACCCTCCGTGACCCGACCTCTAGTCATGACCTGACCCCCGGTCACGCACCGAGACTCGACAATGTCCGAAACGTCCGCATGACATTTCATATTCAATTTCAAATAGGTTTTTATATTGTCAAAGTTTGCTCTCCTGAAGTCTGGTACTTGGACGTTATTCGTACTTTTTAATTCTTCCCAAATAATATTAAATCTTATTTCTTGATGATCGCTAGAGCCTAGACTATCTCCCACTTTTACGTTACTCATTAGGTGCTCATTATTAGTTAAAACTAAGTCCAGAGTATTTACTCCTCTCGTAGGATCGGTAATCACTTGTTTTAGGAAATTATCCTGCACCACATCTAGGAATTTCTTTGTTTCCTGATCTCCTATTAAAGTTTCCCAGTCAATGTTTCTATAATTAAAATCTCCCATGATCACAACGTTTTTGTACTGGGACGCTCTGTGAATTTCATGAATCAGGGGATCAGTCTGCTCAATGCTGAGGTTAGGAGGTCTGTACAAGACGCCAATAATAACTTTCTTATTCTTGCCTATAATCTCTACCCAAATGGATTCCGTACAGTCCTCTTCCTTAATCGAATTGTTGATAATACAGTTTATTGTATTTTTAACGAAAAGTGCTACACCTCCCCCACTCCTGCCAACCCTATCCTTGTGAAAAAACTTATATCCTTCTATTTCGATTTCCGGAAGGAAATGTTTATCAGCCATGTTGATCCAGGACTCAGTAATAGCTATAATATCGAAGTTCTCTACGCATGCTTTACCTCGCAGCAAATCAATTTTGTTAATTATGCTTCTGCTATTTGTATAGTAAACTTTAAATTTATCTTCCCTCCACCTGCTTTGGTGATTCTTTTCACAGTCCCTCTCTAAGTTGTTTCTATTGCCTAAACTATATTCCGATACTTCCCCCCTACTCCCACGTAATCTACCCGAAAAAAACCTGTAGGATGCCTACTTCTCGCTCAAGGGATTCAGCAAGGAGCCGAAATCCTCTGGGCGACAAGTGCACCCCGTCCCTTGTATATAGATGGTTTCTACCGTAAAAGCGGTCCCAGTTGTCGACAAATGCCCATCCATTGGCCTTACAATGTTTTGCCAGCCTGCAATTCATTGCAATAACCCTAGAATGCCACATGCCTCCAACTCTACGCCTCGGAAGGATTCCACATACAACAGGAACACCTCCCCTATTTCTAATCTTGTCTAGCGCATCCCGGAACCGCGCAAACAATTCCTCACTCCCTAACTTACCTATATCATTGCCCCCGGCACTTAAGCAAACTACAGGGTCCTTACCTTCCCCTACTAAACACTCTTCAATCCTATCTCTAACATCTCCTATCCTCGCGCCGGGGAAACACACCTGCGTCCTATGTTTCCTATCTTTATCGCAGAAAGCCCTGTCTAAGTACCTCACTTGACTGTCTCCTACAACCAAAATTTTACCTGTGGGCAGGGATCCAGCGTCTGCCCTTCCCTTCTTCTATTGAGTTTCATTTGTTTTTTATTCCTGCAGATTCGCTAGGACTTGAAACAAGTTCTTGCAAGTGAGCGGGGCTGTCGAGGACTTTTTTTTTTTACACTAATCCGCATCTTGTTTTTCGTCGTTTTCCATCCAAGCTCATAGCTAGTTTTGTCCTCCGTATCTTGGGCCTTCGAGCGGAGAACTCGATTCTCCCCTTTAAGGCACTTTACTGCATCCTCCAAGGCTTCAGTTCTACTAAGTAGAGATTGTACCTCATCGGCGCCGAACACGGTAACACAGCCACTCGCCTTATCACTAATTGAAGCAGCTACCCGGATGACCTGACCTGAGTGACGACTACTGCTCAACTGTGAGATCTGCCCAGGAAAATAATGCGTTATTTCAACATGAAGCATTATACAACCATCATATTGATTGGCCTAAGGCAACAATTTTAGCCAAAGGAAAAAGCCTACAAGAAAGAAATATAATAGAATCCTGCTTAATATCAGGCACGTTTGATAAAAATATAAACTTAAGCTATGGACATTTTAAATGTGATAAATTGGTAACCCAAATGGTGACCAAAATGTTTCCGCCAGATTGAACCTTATGTGTTGGTCAGGTCGATAGAGGTAAGGTCATCCCCCCTTCCCGCATTGTATTGTCTCCCCCTCCCCCCTATGGTTGCTACCTGATACTTACATTTAAACACAACTCTGTATCTCTGTCATTTAGTCTGAAGATATAATATACGAAAGTACTTACTGTCTACAAGTTTCCCTTCTACTGTGGTTATTTTGCATATATATATATATATATATATGTATGTGTATATATATATATGTATATATATATATGTATATATATGTATATATACATGTATATATATATGTATTTATATATGTATATATATATATATGTATATATACATGTATATATATATGTATTTATATATGTATATATATATATGTATATATATATATATCACTGGTGAGAAATGTAGTAACACATTTGAAAATCACAACTAACACCACAGTCGGACGAAAGAAAGAGTTGAGTAAGCGATATTATATATTTCGATTGCTAACTGCAGTCCTCTTCAGTAGTGGACTAGTGGACTAGCTAGGGAAGACCGCCCGCTCGCGCGGAATCTGTTTTTGTGGGAGGGGAAAAATGTCTGTAAGAAAACGAAAAGATAGTTGTGTATAAAAGAGGGCTTCTGCCACCGGGCGATTAGGGATGTTTAATTCGTGGTGTCGTGGCTTTGGAGTTATGGGCAGGAGACTTGGTTTTGGAGACTGGGATTAATATCTTCAGTAGTACAAAGTGGAAGGAGGATGCTATCTTAAATAGCAACCTCTTACAAAAGAAAGGGAACTTGGAAAAGAATAAATGTCACTACCCCAATCCTATGTGACCTGAGGATGATATGAGGTCGGGTCAGGGAGAGGGGGAGGAAACTTAATGACAATTTGTTTGGTAGTGAAGTCCTGATATCATGCCTGGGGTACATTGACCCTTGGAATTATTCATCGTGGGCAGATATTCAATTAATGTAGATTCCACCATTTTCCTTGTAAACCCACAGTCAGATTTCTCCCAATCCATCCGGTGATTAGATTCATCCGAGCTTCAACGCGCAAATAGATTTTATAACCGGGTGGCCTGGGGGAAATCCGACCTTATCTATAAATCAGGCTATTTAAGATAGCATCCTCCTTCCACTTTGTACTACTGAAGAGGATTGCAGTTAGCAATCGAAACATATAGTTTCGCTTACTCTGCTCTTTCTTTCGTCCGATTGTGGTGTTAGTTGTGATATATATATATATATATATATATATATATATATATATATATATGTGTGTGTGTGTGTGTGTGTGTGTGTGTGTGTGTGTGTGTGTGTGTGTGTGTGTGTGTGTGTGTGTGTGTGTGTGTGTGTGTGTGTGTGTGTGTGTGTGTGTGTGTGTGTGTGTGTGTGTGTGTGTGTGTGTGTATTGTTATGACTCAGGCCGGAAAGATACTTGTTAACCATAAGGGCATACCGAATGCCCAAGCCACAACAAAGTTAGAATGAGGTTATAGAAACGCATCAGACTATTGGTATGCCGAAAGACAGAGGACAGTGTTAACCGTTTAATATTTCAGTATGAAATATAATCAGAGACAACATAAACTAACAAAACAATATTAATAATATTAATCCTAACACACAATAAAAATAAATGGGAATGAGATATGTAGAAAATATAGAACAGACTGAAACCTGGCACGCCGAGTCGTCGGTTGTCCAAGCAATGATTATTACAATCCAGAAGGGGGCGAAGCTGTCAGTTAGCTAGAGGCGAGTCTCTCGATTTTTTTGTTTTTGTTTTTAAGCCTATCGACTCATAAGGTGGTCATTAACCCTGATTTGAATTTGTACAGTCTCGACGTTGTTGTGTTACTCGAGTAATAGGAATGCCTAGCTTATATAGGGGAACTAGGCTGACGTCTTGGCCAGTGATTGGCCGAGGATGATTGTTCAGGCCGAACTGCCGAACTATCGCTTGGCTGGGGAGCGACTGAAGTGGGGGTGGGGGAGAAGGCTGACTGCTTGTTTCTTCGAAGCACGATGATAGTGGTACTAGGAAGGGTGTCATTCAGGTGAATGGGTACCTTGACACCCGGATGGGGTATCGTGTCACCTGGCTAGGGGTAATATCGTGACATTATATATATATATATATATATATATATATATATATATATATATATATAATATATATACATATATATAATATATATATATAATGATATATATGTATATATATATATATATATGAGGCTCACGCCTTGCATCCGTGCTCAACTCGATACCAGTAAAAACGGTGGGGATGCCCGTCTGTTTCTAGACGCCTTATATGATCAAGGGTAACAAGGGCCAACTTTGGCAATGTCATGAGATTGCTTTGATATTTTTGGACAACGTTAGCGTTGTCAATGGTCGATGTAAATGCAATTATGGGGCAAATGGTAATTTGGTAAAGGGATGACGTTGACGTAATTAAGAGGTTACGTCGGGGCACATGTAACTGTCAATATCTTAGACTAAGCGCTAACTAAAATGCAGACGACACAGGTGACGCAGGCGACACAAGCGACGCAGGCGACATAGGCAACAGAGGAGACGCAGACGACATAGGAGACGCAGGCGACACAGGCAACGCAGGTGACACAGGAGACGTAGGCGACGAAGGTAACACAGGCGACGCAGGCGACACAGACGACACAGGCGACACAGACAACGTAGCACAGAGAAAAGGCAGACTTCCTGTTACTGAAATGAAGTACACTTTGAACTTCACTACCACTTGAAATACTGAGGTAGTACATCTAGAAGCATTTCTAGTGAGAGAAAAGTTCAAACTGTACTTCAATTCAGCAACAGGAAGTCTGCTGTGTCGCCTGCGTTGTCAAAGGACAACGGTGACTTGGCCAAGGATGACCTGAATCACGGTGCAGAAGTGACCTGATCCATGAAGCAGCGTCTATTTCAGCCTCGAGGAATCAACTCCACCAGGGACTTTGTAAGGATCAATTAGTTCGGGGATATGCAGTGAAGAGGTAAGGAGGAAAGAAGAGAAGGGAGATGGGAGGGGTTTGTGTGTGTGTGTGTGTGTGTGTGTGTGTGTGTGTGTGTGTGTGTGTGTGTGTGTGTGTGTGTGTGTGTGTGTGTGTGTGTGTGTGTGTGTGTGTGTCTGTGTGTCTGTGTGTGTATTCACTTGGTCTTTGGATCACGTGTTGGACTCGTGATCGATAGCTATTTCCCTCCTGGAAGAGAGCTGTGTGTGTGTGTGTGTGTGTGTGTGTGTGTGGTTATGCAGATTTATGGGATAGGAGGAAAGCTTTTGGGAGCTGTCAAGAGTTTTTATGTGAGTAGTAGAGCATGTGTTAGGATTGGAAATGGAGAGAGTGAGTGGTTTGAAGTAAAGGTGGGACTTCGTCAAGGATGCGTTATGTCGCCCTGGCTGTTCAACTTATACATGGATGGGGTGGTGCGAGAGGTGAATGCTAGGGTAGTGAGTCAGGGATTGGAGATGGTTAAAGAAAATGGAGAAAAGTGGGAGGTGAGCCAGCTGTTGTTTGCGGACGACACTGCGCTTGTGGCAGGGTCAGAGGAGGGATTGAGGAAGCTGGTGGCAGAGTTTGGGAGAGTATGTGATAGAAGAAAGCTAAAGATAAATGTGGGTAAAAGTAAGGTGATGAGATGTACAAGGGGTGAAAGTGGCAGTAGACTGGAAGTGAACATTAAGGGAGAGCGACTGGAGGAAGTGGATAGTTTTAGATACTTGGGTGCAAGTGTAGCAGGAAAAGGTGGAGTGAAGGTGGAGGTAGAATGTAGATTGAGAGAAGCGAGTAAATGCCTTGGTGGTTTAAAGAGTGTAATGAGAAATAGACATTTGGGAATGGATGCGAAGAGGAGACTGTATGAAGGAGTGATTGTGCCAACAGCACTGTATGGGGCAGAAACGTGGAACATAAGAGAAGAAGAGAGAAGGAGTTTGAATGTGTTTGAGATGAGGTGTCTGAGAAGTATGATGGGGGTTACTAGGCTAGATAGAGTGAGAAATGAGGAGGTGAGGAGGAGAACAGGGGTGGAAAAGGATTTGGGAGATAGGGTTGATGAAAGAATATTAGGATGGTTTGGACACATGGAAAGAATGAGTGAAGAAAGACTAGTAAAAGTGGTATGGAAGGCAGATGTGGAGGAGTGAACATGAGGGGACGTCCTAGGATGAGGTGGATGGATGGGGTGAAGGGGGCTTTGGGGAAGAGGGGAATGTCTGTTGAGGAAGGAAGGGAGAGGACGGAAGACAGAGGTGAGTGGAGAATGGTTGTATATGGATGATGTTGTGACTGCATGGGGAGAAATGGGCGGGGGGGTGGGGGTGGGGTAGTGTGTGTGAGTGAGTTTTGACGCAGCCCGAAGGGATTTCTCCCCGTCCTCTCCTTATATGCAAGGGGGGACGGAGAGGGGGGGTCGCCGATTAAATGAAGCGGCCTTGCTGTGGATGTGCTGTGTCCTGCGACACTGCTTCTGACCCAGGGCGGTGGGCAGGGTGCAGGGATGACCCGTCATCCAGGAGGTGCTCAGATGAGAGGAAGGGTGGGAGGGGTGTGGAGTGTATTTAGGGATGAAATGGGTGGGAGTGTTTTTATGCCTTTTCCTTTTTGGCTACCTCCCTTGGAAGGGGGAAAAAGCCTTGGTATATGTATGTATGTATGTATGTATTTTACGGGACGAGATCTATGCTCGTAGTGACCATAGTGTGTGTGTGCCTAACTGTAATATACAGGAGGGTGTATGGGATGTATATGTGTATAAGTATACGTATATGGATACACACACACACACACACATACATATATATATATATATATATATATATATATATATATATGTGTATATATATATATATGTGTGTGTGTGTGTGTGTGTGTGTGTGTGTGTGTGTGTGTGTGTGTGTAACATATGTATATGACCATGTGCATGTATGTGTATATCACTGAAAGAAAGAGCGGTTTCATAACTACAAATCTTTTGTTGATTTCCTATTCATTATATACAACTTAGTTTTGGTTTGGTTATACATTTAACGTCGTTTCACTCCATCAAAGAGCATTTTCAAATGATGGACTATGGGCTACGAGGAACAGATCACCCGCTATCACGGGATCTGTTTTTGGGAAAGAAAGAGAAGTTTGTAGGAAAATGAAATGATAGTTGTATGTAAATACGGGCCTGTTGCCACTGAGCACTTTTAGGGGACACTTATTAGGGTCTGTATCGTGGATGAGGAGGCATTTGGCAGAAGACTTGGATAAAAAGATCTGCATCTATATCAACCAAAAGCTGGGGGAAATGTCAGATATATGGTTGCAGAGAAAAGTAGAAACACGGAAAAGTTAATAAGAGGTAAGCTGAGATGAGAAGAGGTAGTACGAGAAAAAGAAATGAGGTAACTTTTAGTTGAAGAACAAACACGGTTATACATTTGTGCATGTGGCCGTGTTTCTGTTCGTGGGAAGTGTATGTATATTTCCTACGAGACGCGAGTCGAATTCACTTCCCGCGTGTAATATTGAATAATATTCAATATTGAATATCGCCCATTATATTCAATGAATATAATGTGTGATATTCACTTAGCTGTACACGATTTCTCGTGTTTGCCACACTGAGGAGAGACGCAGCTGACAAATAGTCTGCACGGTGATGTCTGAGTGTGATG